>NW_017672454.1:0-43311 GCF_001879085.1 Nicotiana attenuata | reverse complement strand
TTGTGGACCATGTATACCGGTCGTGTTTGGTGACTATTGGGGGTCTGGAGACCCGAGTTGATTTACTGCTACTGAGCATGATGGACTTCGATGTTATCTTGGGCATGGACTGGTTATCTCCGTGTCATGCTATTCTAGACTGTCATGCTAAGACAGTCACTTTGGCTATGCCGGGTGTGCCGCGGATCGAGTGGCGTGGTGTGACTGACTATGTTCCTAGCAGAGTTATTTCCTTCTTGAAGGCCCAGCGCATGGTTGGGAAGGGTTGTCTTTCCTATTTGGCGTTTGTGAGAGATGTGGGAGCTGAGACTCCTAGCATTGATTCTGTCCCAGTTGTGAGGGATTTTCCCGATGTGTTTCCCGCAGACCTGCCAGGCATGCCGCCGGACAGGGATATTGATTTCGGTATTGACCTGGTGCCGGGCACTCAGCCCATTTCTATTCCGCCATATCGTATGGCACCAGCGGAGTTGAAAGAATTGAAGGAGCAGCTTCAGGAGCTCCTGGATAAGGGGTTCATTAGGCCTAGTGTGTCACCTTGGGGTGCGCCAATTCTGTTTGTGAAGAAGAAGGATGGCACAATGAGAATGTGCATCGATTATAGGCAATTGAACAAGGTAACAATTAAGAACAAGTATCCCCTACCTCACATTGATGATTTGTTTGACCAACTTCAGGGAGCGAGGGTGTTCTCCAAGATTGATCTCCATTCGGGTTATCACCAGCTGAAGATCAGGGATTCAGATATTCATAAAACTGCTTTCAGGACTAGATATGGTCACTATGAATTTCTTGTCATGTCTTTCGGGTTGACCAATGCCCCAGCAGCGTTCATGCACCTGATGAACAGTGTGTTTCGGCCTTATCTGGATTCATTTGTTATAGTGTTCATCGATGATATACTGGTATACTCGCAGTGTGGAGGAGCACGTGCAGCATTTGCGAGTTGTGTTGCAGAGATTAAGCGAGGAGAGGCTTTATGCAAAGTTCTCCAAGTGTGAGTTCTGGCTCGGTTCAGTGGCTTTCTTGGGACACGTGGTGTCCAGCGAGGGGATTCAGGTTGATCCGAAGAAGATAGAGGCGGTGCAGAGTTGGCGTAGGCCATCCTCAGCCACAGAGATTCGTAGTTTCCTTGGGTTGGCAGCCTATTATCGCCAGTTTGTTCAGGGTTTTTCCTCTATTGCATCGCCCTTGACAATGTTGACTCAGAAGGGTGTCTCATTTGCATGGTCGGACGAGTGTGATGGGAGCTTTCAGAAGCTCAAGACGGCTTTGACCACAGCTCCAGTATTAGTGTTGCCATCAGCTTCAGGTTCTTATACGGTATATTGCGATGCTTCCAGAGTTGGGATAGGTTGTGTTTTGATGCAGGAGGGTAGGGTTATTGCTTATGCTTCTTGTCAGTTGAAGCCCCATGAGCAGAACTACCCCGTTCATGATTTGGAGCTAGCTGATATAGTTCATGCATCAAAGATTTGGAGGCATTACTTGTATGGCGTATCCTGTGAGGTATTCACTGATCATTGCAGTCTTCAGCATTTGTTCAAGCAAAAGGATCTGAATTTGAGGCAGCGTAGATGGTTAGAGTTACTTAAGGATTATGACATTACTATTCTGTATCACCCGGGGAAGGCCAATGTAGTGGCCGATGCTTTGAGCCGAAAGTCAGTGAGTATGGGGAGCTTGGCATACATTCCAGTTGAGGAGAGGCCATTTGCAGTTGAGGTTCAGGCCTTGGCCAATCGATTTGTGAGACTAGATATTTCAGAACCCAGTCGGGTGTTGGCTTGCGTGGTTTCTCGGTCTTCCTTGTATGACCGCATCAGGGAGTGTCAGTATGATGATCCGCATTTGCTTGTCCTTAAGGACAGGGTTCAGCATGATGATGCCAGGGATGTGACCATTGGAGATGATGGTGTGTTGAGGATGCAGGGCCGGATTTGCGTGCCCAACGTGGATGGGCTTCGGGAGTTGATATTAGAGGAGGCCCATAGCTCGCGGTATTCCATTCATCCGGGTGCCGCAAAGATGTATCAGGATCTTAGACAGCACTATTGGTGGCGGAGGATGAAGAGAGATATTGTGGAGTATGTAGCCCGGTGTCTTAATTGTCAGCAGGTGAAATATGAGCATCAGAGACCGGGTGGCTTGCATCAGCAGATGGTTATTCCTGAGTGGAAGTGGGAGAGGATCACTATGGATTTTGTTACCGGACTCCCAGGACCTTGAAGTAAATTTGATGCTATTGGGTGATTGACAGACAGGCTGACCAAGTCCGCGCACTTCATTCCGGTCTGCACTACTTATTCTTCAGAGCGGCTGGCAGAGATTTACATTCGGGAGATTGTTCGGTTGCATGGTGTTCCCGTTTCCATCATATCAGATCGGGGCACTCAGTTCACCTCTCAGTTTTGGCAGGCTGTTCAGCGAGAGTTGGGTACTCAGGTGCAGTTGAGCACAACTTTTCACCCTCAGACGGACGGGCAGTCCGAGCGCACCATTCAGATATTGGAGGATATGTTACGTGCCTGTGTTATTGATTTTGGAGGGTCATGGGATCGGTTTCTACCGCTTGCAGAGTTTGCCTACAACAATAGCTATCAGTCCAGCATTCAGATGGCACCGTATGAGGCCTTGTATGGGAGGCGGTGTAGATCTCCAGTTGGTTGGTTCGAGCCCGGGGAGGCTAGATTGTTGGGGACAGATTTGGTTCAGGATGCATTGGAGAAGGTGAAGGTGATTCAGGAGAGACTCCGTACAGCACAGTCGAGACAGAAGAGCTATGCAGACAGGAAGGTTCGAGATGTATCTTTTATGATTGGTGAGAAGGTCTTGCTGAAGGTTTCACCCACAAAGGGTGTTATGAGATTTGGGAAGAAAGGGAAGCTGAGTCCGCGGTTCATTGGGCCTTTTGAGGTACTTAGGAGGATCGGGGAGGTGGCTTATGAGCTTGCCTTGCCACCTAGCTTGTCGGGCGTGCATCCAGTTTTTCATGTGTCTATGCTCCGGAAGTACATTGGGGACCCGTCCCATGTTCTAGATTTCAGAGCCAGCAGCCATTTTGGATCGTCAGGTTCGGAAGTTGAGGTCAAAGGATGTTGCTTCGGTAAAAGTGCAGTGGAGAGGTCGGCCCGTGGAGGAGGCTACCTGGGAGACCGGGCGGGAGATGTAGAGCAGATACCCTCACCTATTTGAGGTAACAGGTATGTTTCTCGACTCGCTCGAGGATGAGTGTTTGTTTAAGTTGGGAAGGATGTGACGACCCAACCCGTCGTGACGTGTGTTACCGCCCCGATTTCCCCATTTTCTTTTACTTTATGCTTCATTATCAGTGTTTGGTGTGAATGAATTGATTTGGATTGGTTCTAGAATGAAATGAGACACTTAGTCTCTTTAAGGAAGGTTTGTTTTGGAAAAGTCAACCGGACGTTGACTTATGTGTTAGAGGGTTCGGATATGAATTCCGATGGTTCGGTTAGCTTCGGGGGATGATTTGTGACTAAGTAATGTGATCGGAATTGATTTTGGAGGTCCGGTGTAGAATTAGGCTTGAATTGGCGAAGTTAGTATTTTGGCGAATTCCGGTTGATAGGCGAGATTTTGATCCGAGGGTTGGAGTGGAATTTCGAGAGTTGCAGTAGCTTCGCTAGGTGATTTGGGATGTGTGTGAAAAATTTCAGTTGATTCGGAGGTGTTTTGGTTGGGTTTTTGATCGAATGCAAGTTTCGGAAGATTTGGATGAACTTAGGCTTGAATTTGATGTAATTTGATGGTTTAGGTGTTATTTGTGGTGTTTTGATGATTCGAGTGCTGAGCCGCAGAAGCGGCAGGTATCACAGGTGCGGAGTGGCTTAACGCATCTGCGGAGTCGCAAATGCGACAATGTGACCGCAGATGCGGAATTTTGGAAGGCTAAGGGAAAACGCATCTGCGAAAAAGGAAGCGCAGAGGCGGGAGCCGCGGAAGTGGTCTTGTCACCGCAGAAGCGGTTTATTCCCCAGAAGCGACTAGCAACCACAAAAGCGAAAGTCGCAGATGCGGCTAAGGAGCAGCAGATGCGGAAATAACTGGTCAGAGAGGTTTTGTTTCCCCTTTGCAAAATTTTAAAAGGTTTCATAGTTTTCACTTCGGACATGGAGATTTTGGGCGAGTTGGAAGAGAGAAATCAAGTGACTTCTTTGAGGTAAGGATTTCTGAGTCTAAAACACAATTTTATGATGTAAATCCATAGATTAGAGCTGAAAACTCAAGGAATTAAGAGGCAAAAATGGTGATTAGGGCTTGAAACTTAAGGGAGCTAAAATGGGGATTTGAGGGGTCATTTGGACTCCGATTTTGGTGTTCTTTATATGAATAGACTCGGGGCGAGATAAGGAATCCGTTGATAGTAAATTTTTTGATTTTTGAGAAGTGAGCCCGGGGCTCGGGTTTTTGCTAATTTCGAGATTTTAGCTATTTTTCGATTGTTTTCGATTGGGTATTGTTCCATTGGCTTAATGTGACGTATTCGTTTTGGTTTTGATCAGATTCAGTGCATGAGGAGGTCAATTCGAAAGGCAAGGGCATAACGAGCTAGGATTTTGGCTGGCTTGAGGTGAGTAATAGATGTAAATGCAGTTCTGAAGTTTTGAAACCCCGTGTTTGCACATCGTAGTGCTATATTGGGGTGACTTGCACGCCGGTAGCGAGCGTGGGGTAGAGCACCGTTGGGGATTGTGACTTGGTCCGTCCCGATAGATGAATATACTGCGTATTTGACTGAAATTCACTTATTATCATTTTAATAGAGCTAATTGCTATGTTTGGGCTTCGTGCCAATTGATTGAATTCTTCAGGGATTATTATTACCGGTTTCTTACCATTTTTACATATCATTGAACTCAGTCCTAGTGTTTAATACTGTTTTCAAAACTCAACCACCTTTTCTCAAACTAGAAACTTAATTAATATTTTTAAATGAAGTTTGGGTTGAATATTTCTATATTATTGTGCCCGAGAGGCTTATGTGATTTTGGACTGAGTATGGGATCGGGCTGCACGCCGCAGCTGTATGATATTGATATTGATATGAGGCCGAGGGCCTAGTTCATGCCACGAGATGGCTTATTATTGCGCTTGGGTCGTAAGGGTCCCCTCCCGGAGTCTGCACACCCCCAGTGAGCGCCGTCGATGATAAATAAATGGAGCGGGCTGCACGCCGCAGTGGGTACTAGAGAGTACCGGTCTATGTGTTGTATTGCATACTATTAATTGTCATTTATTTACTTATCTGCTGTGATATTTCTATAATTGTTTTCACTGTTTTACTGGATTTTATGCTGCTGGGTTCAAGTTGCTGTATTTATAGCATTACTTTGTGCCTATTCAGGATTTCTTATTCTCGGTCTTTATTTATGTTTATTACTCACTAAGTTGGAAGTACTCACTTTACTCCCTGCACCTTGTGTGCAGATTCAAGTGCACCCACTGAGGCTGAGTGAGACTTTTGTCGAGCATCATATCCGGGAGCCTCAAGGTAGCTGCATGACGTCCGCAGTCCTGATCTTCCCATCTATCCTATTTATTTTATTCCGCATTTCTTCAGACTATTATGTACTAGGTTGACACTCGTATGTTAGAGGCTCAGACTTGTGACACCGGATTCTTCGGGCTGTGTAGTAGTATTTATACTTGGGTTTTCCGCATGTTTGAACTTTATTTCCGTTATTCAGTATTATGATTTAGCAATTTACCCGTGTTAAATAAATTGATGAGTTGTATAAATGGTCAAGGTTATGTAATTGGTCGGGCTTGCCTAGCAATGTGTTGGGCGCCATCACGACTGGGGTTGGGGTCGTGACAAGGCAGTTCGAGCAGTTGCGTCAGGAGGATATAACCGTGATGCACTATGAGATGAGGTTCTCCGAGTTAGCCCGTCATGCTATTTGGCTAGTTCCTACGGATAGGGAGAGGATCAGGAGGTTCGTGGATGGCCTCACTTATCAACTATGGGTTTTTCTGACCGGAGAGAGGATATCCAGCGCTTCTTTTGAGGAGGTGATTGACATTGCCAGAGAGATAGAGTCCGTTCGCCGATAGGAGCTAGTTGAGAGGGAGGCCTCGGGGATCTAGTAGTTTTGGTGGTGTCCCTTCGGGAGGTCAATTTCAGCACGGCAGAGGCCGTCCATTTAGACATGCTTAGTTAGCCCATTCGGGTCACCGTGGTGGATCATCTGTCCATGGTTCGTATAGTTCACATCAGGGTCACTCATCTCTCAGTGCCCTCCCAGCTCAGACTTCGACTCCTGCACCATCAGTTCAGGGTTCATCTATGCCTAGTCCTTTTAGTGGGTATCCCGGTGCTCGGGGCTCCCTTCAGTCCCCATTGCCAGTGCCCAGTAGAGGTTACTTCAAGTGTGGAGATTTGGGTCATATCAAGAGGTTTTGTCCCTGACTTTCGGCTTCAGCACCAGTTACATCCCCACCCGCCCAGCCAGCTCGGGGTGGAGGTCAGTCAGGTAGGGGTCGCCCTAGAGGACGAGGCCGATAAAGTGGTGGTTAGGCCCGTTTCTACGCACTCCTAGATAGACCAGATGTTATTGCTTCAGATGCTGTGATTACAGGTATTGTCTCAGTCTGCCACGGAGATGCCTCTGTACTATTTGACCATGGTTCCACTTTTTCATATGTGTCATCATATTTCGCTCATTATTTAGATACGCCACGTGAGTCTTTTGTTTCATCTGTTCGTGTAACTACTTCGGTGGGTGATACTGTCGTTGTGGACTGCGTATATCGGTCTTGTGTGGTGACTATTGGAGGTTTGGATACCCGAGTAGACCTCTTGTTGCTCAGTATGGTCGATTTTGATGTGATATTGGGTATGGATTGGTTATCTCTGTGTCGTGGTATTTTAGACTGTCATGCTAAGATAGTCACGCTGGCTATGTCGGGTGTGCCACGGGTTGAGTGGCAAGGTTCGACGGGTTATGTTCCCAGTAGAGTGATTTCATACTTGAAGGCCCAGCGGATGGTTGGGAAGGGTTTTCTTTCGTATTTGGCCTTTCTGAGGGATGTCAGTGCAGAGACTCCTAGTATTGATTCGATTCCGGTGGTGAGAGACTTCACAGATGTTTTTCCTGCAGAACTGCCGGGCATGCCACCGGACAGGGATATTGACATTGGTATTGATTCGGTGTCGGGCACTCAGCCCATTTCTATTCCACCGTATCTTATGGCACCGGAAGAGTTGAAGGAGCAGTGTAAGGCCCCGAAAAATATTTCGCTAAGTAATTTAGGATTTTGTGGTGCCAGGTAGGCTAATTATAATATTTTATGTGTTATTAAAATGATGTATATTATCCTTGGATATGGTAAATAAGTGTATAAGTCATATAATAAGTAATGTGGGGTCTAACGAGAGGCCTAAGTCTAAGTCAAGTTAGAAAACTACATAATAGGCTATATTCCAAATGAGTTCGCACAAGTACAAATTTTGGATGAGCATATATATATATATATATATATATATATATATGTGTGGTGTTATTTGATGAACAAACTATCAAAAGAAATATCTTCGAGTCTAGTTTCTAACACTTCAAACCGTTTGTCATTAGGACATTCTTACACAAAGTTATGATCAAAATACCAAAGGCTGGCAAAATGCGATCCCATGGAAGATTCGGCAATCGCAGAATAACTATGCGGTTCGCATAATTGATCTGCGACCGCAAAAATGGTCGCAAAAATGGACCAGTGTAGCCTAGTATTGGGTTTTGTGGTGCATTATGCGACCCGCATACCAAAAATGGTCTCAAAATGGACCAGTGTAGCCCAGTTCGGAGGGTCAATTTTCCTATTTTCATAACCCGACCCCATTTTGATAAATAGGCTTTAGGGCTTCACTTGGGGCGATATTCTGATGATTCTAGAGAGAGGTAAGAGAATTTTAGAGAGAGAAGGAGGAAGTCTAACATTCTAACCTTTCAATCTTTAATCAATCTTCAAGAATGAAGGAAACCAATCATAAGACCTTCATCTAAGAGGTAAGGTTCAATACACTAGACTTTAGTTTTGAGTTTGGGGTATAAGATGTGTTATTGAGGTATGATTCGTGGGTGTAGTAGTATTATGTATACACGCATGTACAAATAAGGTTAGTGGGAAGATTCTTGAACAAAAATAAGTAAAGATTGGGTTGGTTAATGAAGGAAATCTTGTAGAAGAGCTTTCAAATCGAGATGCACAACTAATGTTTGATAAAATGCTCAAATGAGCTGAAACCATGAATATCTTCTTATTTTGTGTTCGATTTTGTTATGTCTCAAAGTAGATTTGGATTGCTAGAGTTACCGGAACGTTGTAATAACTTAAGGAAAGCTTAAACAAGGTATGTTGGCTAAACTTTCTCCCTTAGAATTGAATTCTATAAGTTTTTTTCATAAGTTCAAGTATGTTTGGCTCAATGTATATAAATCTTATATTCCGGGTTATTACCCATAAACATGACTATTCTGAAATGAGCCTTATGAATAAAGATATATATATTCTAAGTATGAGTTGCATATTAAAATGTGACGACTTTGAGTCGTGTTTCAAATAAAGGCTAGTATGCCAAATTGTGTGAGAAAACTCGATATGGTTGATACTCCTAATTGCTCTTATGTGCACCAAATGTATTGATTGATTGTGTCTAGTGGTTGGTAAACTATGAAGATGTTTTGAAAATGAAATAAATGAACTAGAGACAGAGAGTGGGGACAACGTCTGTGAGCACGTGATTTTTGCCCTACATGAATTATTCCCAGAAATTCAAACAAAATGATTTCTTCCATTAATTTGCAATTTTGTCGATTTTTGTGACATGTTGTAGTAATTGTTTGTGTTTTTGTTTGCGCACTTTAACTAATGGAAAATACAAAAAAAAAATATTTGGCTTTTGCATTTATAATTTAATTTCACATTTTAGGATTAATTAGTAGTTGAGTCACTTTTAGGAAAAGGAAAATAACAAAAATGGTCCTTTTTGCACTTTTAGTTTTAATTTGTTTTAGTTTGCATTTAAATAGGGAATTTGTGTAATTGTAAATTTGAAAGTATAATTTTAGAGTCAATTTGAGTTTTGGTTTTTAATTTAGCATTTAACAAAATCAGAAAATAAAATACAAATAAATATATAAAATACAAAAATAAAAACAAAACAAAATTGAATAAAGAGAAAATATAAAAGGGAATTAATAGAAAAGAGGGCTGCTCTCATTAGTCACAATTGGGCCATTTCTTCAGCCCAAATACTCAGCCCAGAATCACTCCACACCCAAGCCTAATCGAACCTGAGCCGGTCCAGCCCCCATGCCACTGAAACGACACCGTTTCGCATCATTAGATCTCGGCTGTCCATCGTTTTTAATCCAACAGCCCAGAATGGATCTTGATTTCACATAAAACTGTCCAATTAATTTCAAAACCCTAACAAACATAAGTCGCCTTCCTCATACACTCTCTGTATTTCGCCGGAGGCGCCGCCGCCGGCGAACACCATCATCGCCGTTCACACCCAAAATAACACCCATGATTCTCCTCTTCCTCCTCTGTCCGAATTCATAATCCATTTCTCTCAAATCTCATCCTAGGCCTTCGAATTTTAAATCTAAACTTTCCGGCCAGGACGCTACTTCGTCCAAATCTCTCCAAATTAACACCATAGGTTCTCCTTACCATCGTTTGCCCGAATCTTCAATTAGTTTTCTTCAAATCATCCCAGGCGTCTCGAGGTTTGAGTTAAAGTTGGCCGGAAACCCTAAATTCTCTAAAATCGGCCAAGTTTGGTACTATATGGTCTCTTCTCTTCCCTCGTGATGAATTCAAAATTATGGGCCCTCGAATCTCAATGGAATCGGTCGAGCTTTTGAGTTTGGGAACCCGCCAGTGAGTTTATTTTTATTTTGTTCTTGGTTTGGCCAATTTCCCTCTTGTCTGTTCATTTGAGTTTGTTTTAGTTCTTGGAGTTATTAATTGATTTTTGTTCATTTTAATTCAATGATTTCATTTCCTTGAGATTAATTTCATAATTGATTGACGCCGATTAGCTTGTTATCATGTTTAGTTTGCTGGTGTGAGTTTATTTCCAGCCATGTTATTCTAGCTGTTCCAAACTTTAATTTAGTTCAGTTCTCAGTTATATTTCTTTTAATTTGCTAGTTAGTCTATCAGTGTTGGTTTAAATTAATTCTTGTTTAGTCTTGTTTATGTCAAGTCTTAGCTGATTAGTTCAATCTTAGTTTGTTAGTTTTAGTTCGAATTAGGATTAGTTTTCAATATGTTGGTAAGTCAGAGATTAGGGGTTTGTTTGGTTATAGCTGTAGTTTTAGATTAATTCCAGGGGGCAAATTGGGTATTTGGGATGGGAGAATCATGTTCTAGTTAGTGCTAGAACTCCCTAGATCTTTCTAGATAGGGGTATGCTTAGAATTTGAGAACGTTTAGGGTACTAACTTGTGACACAAGTCAATAAGTAAGGGACTATTTTGAAAATAACCTAGGGACTGGAAGGCAAACACAAAATCTGAAGGCTGCCCTCATTTTGCCTATAAAAAGGCATGCCAATGCCTTAAGTCACAAGTTTGGAGCCTCCAAAAGCTCCCCCCCAAAAGTACTCTTCAGTTTTCCAGATCTGAAAGTAGAAATTCAAAAATTCGAAAGCCAAAAACAATAGAAAATTACAGAAAAATCCAAAAAATACGGTTTATTCAATCTCTTAGGTCAATTTCAAGTTTAGTGGTTGGTTTGCATTGTTTAACTTAATTTCTAGTAGTTGAAGTTCAGAAGTAATCTTGGTTTGATTTCGAGTGGGTTTGGAGTCCAAGCAAGTCAGTTTTGGGTCTATTTTGGTGCTATTGTATTCAATCTCTCAATTCCATTTGATACTTGGATCACTGGTCTATTCCTGGGCTGAATTTGCTGTGTTGTTGCTGTTGGAAACTCTCATTTGCTGCTGCTTGTACTGCTGTGCTGATCCTCTGATTTTTCTTTGCTGTGAATCCTCATTTGCTTATATTCTATTCTCCAGGTACACATTCTCAGCCTATGTTGATGTAACTGCGCCTGTTGAACATGAAATACAATTGAAGTTTGTTTGCTGCCCTGGAATTGCAATTTGAAATCTTATTAAGTCTAGATAGCTCGATTACTATTTGATTGAATATTCATAGTTGTATTAACTGGAATGTATAACTAGACAGCTGATGTTTAGAATCAGCTATAGATCAATTTCTTAGTAGCTGAATACTGTGTATAAATTGTTAAAAAATAGACTGCATGATTATTACTTTATAGGTTCGGATCATGAGCTGAACACTTGATTGAGTTTGGTAGCTGTAGATATACGTTTAAAAATAATTTTTCTGTTTACTTCAGCGATCAAGCAAGGTCACGAAGTCATTTGAGTGATTAAATGCTATTGAGGAGTGTTAATTTGAGTGGCCAAAATAATTAGCTTGCTTTGAATCCACATCTGCACCTACTCATATATTCATACTGGCCAAAATATAATAAATGCTAAATGTTAGTTTAGTCATGATAATTTGAACTAATGTCATTTTCCCTCACTTTGGACTTGGGCCAATGCCCGGCTTACGCCAGTCCAACATGGAATTGATTAGGACCTTTCTTTATTTGTAGAGGCGAAGCGCATAGAAAATATAGTTCACTTTGGGGTATCCTTAAATAAGACTTGATGAGCCCCGCTAAGCAAAACAAATAAATTGTGGGGCCCTTGATAAATATTTATTAAAATATCTAGACTTCGGGATAGGCCGTTTAGCGAATTTCACGGCCTTCCCCAAAGATAACAACACGTTAGTCGCTCTAGGCACGTTGTAATAATTTTACCTTCCTAAATACGGGTGCACATTTATGTGACTCAAATCCAAATCTCAACGAAGTCGAAATGTGTCAAAAACCACGGGTGCATTTATGTGACGTGGTTCGAGACGTGTTTTCACGACGTTGCAATTCTCTAAAAATAATAATAATAAAAGCGGTTCAAAGTTAAAAAGCACATAGACTAAAACATGTTGTAAAATCAGGCAAATAAGCCAAATATGACAGTTGAGCGACCGTGCTAGAACCACGGAACCCGGGAATGCCTAACACCTTCTCCCGGGTTAACAGAATTCCTTACTCGGATTTCTGGATCGCAGACTGTTAAACAGAGTCATACCTTCCTCGGTTCGGGATTCAACCGGTGACTTGGGACACCATCAATATCCCAAGTGGCGACTCTGAAATTTTGATAAATAAATCCCGTTCCGATTGTCCTTTAAGTGGAAAAACTCCCTTTATTATATGCCCTCCCGTGGGTGTAATGAAAAAGGAGGTGTGACAGCTCTGGCGACTCTGCTGGGGAAAAAAACCCAGAATCTTTGGTTCAGGGTTTAAGAATTCGAGCTTAGAATAATTGTTATGTTTGGCTTTATCTGATTTTCCTACATGTTTCCTGCTAAATGTGCTAAATGCTTTAACGCTTTGATATTATTTGAACTGTACATATAAACTGTTACGAAACCCTTCTCTTCTTATCTTCGGGGATGTGCTCGCCGGTCGAAACTCCATATTCTGTTAGTGTCATACCTTGAAATAAGAAAGAGGCCGGACAAGCTACTAAGCCGGACGATCTCGCAGGTCCCCGGTACGTAGCCCCCTCCTCGACTCGAGTTGTCCGCTCGGGTACACAGTCTAGAACCCATACCCAGGATTTGAACCTAGAATAACTTGACATCATGCCAGATCCCTAGTAGGAGCGCTTATCTGCATCATGTGCATTTTGACTTAGGGGACTCAACACAGGAGTTGGGTCCGTCTAGGACAGGTGTACCCGGAATAATGGACCATCCTGATGCATCCTACTTGTGCATTTATTTGTTTTGGACTAGCATGCTGACCGGCTTTGAATATCTTGGAAAAATTGGAAACGAAAAAGAGAAAAAGAGATGATATCAGTGTAGAGAGTTAATTACCTATATTAGAAAAACCAATGTCCAAGTAGTGCCGAAATGCTGCCGGATTTTTGAGAAAATGAAAGAAAAAGAAGAAAAGTTTTTGTTAGTTTGTTTGCCAATGGAAAAGAAAAACCAAAAGAGTTTTATTTTCAAATTAGTTTGTTTATTTGCCACTGAAAAAGAAAATATAAAAAAGAATTTTGCTTTTAGAAATAGTGCCAACAAAAACATAAAAAAGAATCTTGTTTTCAAAAATAGTTAGGTTTATTTGCCCGAACTACGCAGGTTTGATTCTCACCGGATGTGAGATACGTAGGCAACCCTCATCGGGTCCAACTTCCCTTTTTTTTTTCAAAAATAGCCAAAAATGCCAAATTTTTAATTTCGTCATGAATAAGTCGGGTGCCTCCATTATTGTTTCAAATAAGCCGAATGCCCCCAAAAGGGCGCCGGAAGGCTGTTTTTGCAAGAACAGCCACCCTGAGTCAGTTTCAATGGTTGGCAGGCACAGCCTTAAAATCTTCTCCTCGAAGTGCTGAAAGGCCGTAACTGCAAAACCGACCATTTGTTTAAATCGGAAATTTGAACAAAAAAATAGTGTCATTGATAGGTTAAATAAGTGATTACATCACCTTAATAAATTTGCAGGATGAGCACGACTCAAAATGAACCTTTTTCAATCATGCATAAAGTCCCTTTGGAGTTGCGTCTGTGGTGGAACGACTTAGGAGGAGAAGGGCAAGATGAGGTCAAAAAATATTTGAAAGGGCTTACCGGTGTGTTGGAGATTGTGCCTCGGGGAGACATCATCAGAGCATTGGTCACCTGTTGGGACGCGGCACATAACATCTTCCATTTCTCGGACTTTGAGTTGACCCCGACACTATAGGAAATAACCGGCTACATCGAAAAAGATGAGGTTCCCTTAAGGCATAAGTACTTGGTGGCCCCGGACCTGTGGCCATGCACAGATTTTTAGACTCGCTGAAAATAAGCAGGACGGTCCACAATGCAGACTTGGCAAATGGCTTTTGTACGCCACAATTCATATATCACACATATGGCCATATAGGAGGTTTCAACAACCCGAAAAACAAAATATGTAGCAAAGGGAACCGCCAAAAATGGGAGGAGCATAGACGTTTTGCTTTTATGGTGGTCTTTTTGGGGATTGTGGTATTTCCAAGGAAAGACGGAAACATTGACATAAAATTAGCCGGGGCCGTCAGCACTCTACTCACCCAAGCCAAAATCACTCTTGTGCCCATGATATTAGCCGAAATCTTTCGTGCTCTTACAGTCTGTAGAGCCGGGGGAGATTTCTTCGAAGGGTGCACTCTATTGTTGCAAATATGGATGACTGAACACTTGTGTCGTCGTCCTCAATTCCTGAGTTATGGTTCCACAAAGAAGACGTGCATAGAAGAGTTTTACATAAGGATTAAGGGGAACAGCTTGCCCGAGGGATTCACGGGCTGGACTTCATACTTTCGGTCCCTCATTGCTAGTCAAATAGAGTGGACATTTGGATGGTTGCCCGTCGATGAAATCATATATATTCCAGCAACGGGGTTGCACTTCCTTTTGATGGGTCTTAAGAGCATCCAGCCGTATGCTTCGTAAGGCAACTCGGGAGGTGCCAAATAGTGCCAAAAGACGACGATCTCAGTGCTCAGGTGGTTGAAATTAGCCCTGACGGACAGTTCCCAGAAGCAAGAGTCCGCCAGATCTGGAATGAATGCCAATACTTAAAAGCGGATACGTGCGTGTAGGATCGGGCCAAAGGCAAAGTGTCGCCAGGATACCTTGCCTGGTATAGGAGAGAATATGAGCATGAAAGGCCAGCTAAAAGACCTCACATCCGGGAGTTTGCCGAATCATCGCGAGAACAGTGGGCTTGGTTAGCTAAAGAAAATGAGTACAGAGCCCGCATAGGAGCATTGGAAAAACAGGTCCAAGACCTCCAGTTTGAAAACAACGTGCAAGTCGCGGCTGACGAGGGTGAGAGAAAGAAATTGGCCAAAGAGAATGAAGCCTTATGAGCCCAAATCCAAAAGATGAAGTTAGCAGCCGAAAATCCCGTCAGAAGGGCCAAAGATACAAAACTTATAGAAAACCTAAGGCAAAAAGTGAATGACTACAGTTTTGACCTCAACAAAGTGGAAAAGGAATTAGCTGGGGTTCGGAAACAATTGGCTAAAAACGCAGAAGAACGGGCCCGCATGGTTAAGCAGTTGAAAGAAGAATACGACAATGAGGTCACATGATTAAAGAAAAAGGTCATTGCCACAGAGAACAGAATGATCAAACAGGCAAAAGAATTCAAAGTTGAAAGAGAGAAGTTACATGGCATTGGCACAGTTAGAAATGGACTTGCAACAACTCCGGGAACAAAACCAGGCAGCCGAGCAAACTTTGGAGGNATGGAAAAGGAAATAAAATTGTTACAAGACCTTCACCTCCAGGATTCTCAGGTTCTAGAGGCTCGTACCCAACAGATAAGTCGGCTACTCCAAGAAAAGGGCCGAATCAGGGAAAGAATCAGAAACATTGCCAACTATATTGTCATGAAGTGCCAGGCTGGTGAGCGGATGGGCCGTACCACGTTCTTTGCCTCTGTGATGATATCTGTTCGCCAGGTCATGAATGAGCTGGATCAGTTGCAAAAGGGTCTCGCACGCAGGCCCGCGGCGATGCCGAGAGATGCCCCGCAGGCCCCAGGATTTGAAGCTTTGATGTATTCTTAGATAGTCGAGTCTGTATTTCTGTTTTTGAGTCTGGTTTTTGTACTTTCCTTTTCCGAGAAAAGAAAAACAAATAGCCTAATAGCTTTGTAATTGCAGTTGTTATTAATGAAAATTCCCGAAAAATTATTTCTTTATTTCTTGCATTTATTTTTGCATTTATTTGCAAGAACTACGCTTGGTCTGATTCACGCGGGGTCGTGATACGTAGGCAATCTCCATAGGATTCGACCATAACTAAATAAAAGTTGAAAAACAAGAAAGGAAAGAAAAACAAAAGAGAGAAAGAAAAACGAAGAAGAAAAAAGGAAACCCAACAAAAGCAAATAAGAGAAAATAAAAAGAGAGCGAGAGAAAAGGAAAGAAAAGAGGGAAAAAAAAATAATTTTGAGGAAAGGAGCGAATAGGAACAAGGAAAACCGAGGTAAGAGTGAAAAGAAAGAAAAGAAAAGAAGAAAGAGAAAAGAGAAGAGAAAGTTTGCAATTGGAAAATAAAGAAAACGGAAAGCCGGGATGACGCATGCGACTGAGCAAAGGCATAATAGAAATGGTTAACTGCTTAGGTGCATTCACTCCTCAATGTGCGGTTATCTGATGAGTCCAAGCAGGTGGTTAAGTTGACTGGCATTCTGGCAACCCATCCCTACAACACCCGCTCTAAGGATAAGTCAAACATGGTCAACCAGGAATTGGAAGCAAGCATTGTCGACCCATCTAGGGAGGAGGAAGTAGTGGACGTTAATGCAGTGAAGGAGGAGATGTATAAACTGAAGCAACAAATGGCCGAGATGTACCAGGCCTGGTCGAAGGGACATCCACCACCAGCCTATCCTGCTAATCCCACCTACCTCCCACCACTAACTCAGCCTCAAGATCCTCCCACAGTGAACTCATCTCCTGCTTTCCCTACTTACCAGCAGTACTACAGAACCATCTCTCAAACACCACCACCTCCACTATCCAAACAAATTCCATGCCGTCCACCACCAACTACTCCTGTGTTCGTGGCTCCCCCACCTGTCGCACTACACAGGTCTTCTAGCGAACCTTTGTTCCAAACCCATGATAACCAGTATTACCCACCTGAAGCCACTTTCAAACCGCCAGAGCCATGCCCTTACACTCCTCGTCTTGATCTCTCAGCTAAGGAAGAAAAGCCTCCCAAAAACCCTGAGCAAGAGGAAATGATACGGAAGGTTAAGAGCTTAGAACAGTCATTCCGAAATATGTAGGGGCTCGGAGAACAAGTGAGTGTAGCTTACAAGGACCTGTGCCTGTTTCCTGATGTCTAGTTGCCAGCAGGATTCAAGCTGCCCAAGTTTGACCTATATGATGGCCATGGTGATCCGGTGGCCCACTTAAGGGGGTTCTGCAGCAAGATGAGAGGAGCAGGAGGAAGGGACGAGTTATTGATGGCTTACTTCAGTCAAAGTCTAAGTGGAGCAGCTTTGGAGTGGTACACACGACAGGATCATGCTCGATGGTACACTTGGGACGACCTGGCTCAAGCATTTGCATGTCATTTTCAGTACAATCTCGAAATTGTCCCGGATCGTCTGTCACTAACTAAAATTGAGAAGAAGCCCGGAGAAAGCTTCAGAGAGTATGGTTTTCGGTGGAGGGAGCAGGCGGCAAGAGTCGATCCTCCAATGAAAGAGAACGAGATGGTTGATTATTTCCTACAGGCCTTGGAGCCCACCTATTATAGTCATCTGGTGTCAGCGGTGGGAAAAACTTTCAACGAGGCCGTGAAAATGGGAAGTATGGTGGAGGGTCTCAAATCTAACAAGATTATGAGCTATTCAGCAATCACAACAACTACTCAGGCTATTCAGAGCGGCACTGGAGGAGTATTGGGAAAGAAGAAGAAAGAAGAGGTTGTAGTAGTGGAATCGAGAGCTTGGTCCAGAGGTCCATCACCATATTATCACCAACCTCGCCCTCACCCCCAAACCTACCCACACACCCCATATGGCCCACCGCAGCACTATTACCCACCTCCTGTCCCCAGTTTCTCTGTCCACCACGCCCAGACATACCCCCAACCTCCTACCCATGCACAATGGCGCACACCCACCCCACAAAATACTTACTCAGCTCAAAACACCTACCTACCCCCAAGAACCAACAGAAATCCCGCTGGAACCGGTTTTCGACCTAACCCTGCATTTAAGAATGATAGGCTACAAAAGAAGAAGACTTTCACTCCCTTGGGTGAATCTTACACTAGCTTGTACCACAGATTGAGACAGTTGGGCATGCTGAGTCCGATTGAACCCAAACTGCCGAATCCTCCTCCAAGGAATCTGGACCACTCTGTGAGCTGTGAGTATTGCTCAGGTGCGCCGGGACATGACACAGAAAAATGTTGGCACTTGAAAACGGCCATCCAAGAGCTCATTGATTCCCGCCGAATTGAAGTGCAAGCCCCAGAAACGCCTAACATCACCCAAAATCCATTACTAGTTAAAGTGGTAGTGTCGGGGGCAGTTGTCAGGGCTAGTGGTAGTGTCGGGGGCAGTTGTCAAGCCCGCTGTGATTGTGAAAGGGGCTCGCACAGAGCCGGTTGTCATCAAGCCAGTGACTCAGCTACCAATAATCAGTGAAAAGGCCGTCCCATGGAATTACGACCGAGTGACAGTGATGTATCAGGGAAAGGAAGTTAAGGAAGAAGTTTGTGAAACCCATGGACTGACTCACTCAGGGAGATGCTTTGCTCCTGACGAGCTGAGAAAGGCTAAACTCACCGAAGATAATCCAGTATCAGTGAAGAAAGCTGTAACAGAAGAAGAGGCAGAAGAATTTTTGAAGAAGATGAAGACACAAGATTATTCCATTATAGAACAGTTGAGAAAGACCCCGGCGCAAATCTCTTTGCTATCATTACTGATCCACTCAGATGAGCACCGCCAGGCATTGATGAAAATTTTGAATGAGGCCCATGTGCCCGACAAGATTTCTGTGAACCACTTAGAGAAAATAGCAAACAAGATTTTTGAGGTCAACAGGGTTACGTTTTCTGATGATGAGCTGCCTTTGGAAGGCACTGAGCATATTAGAGCACTCTACCTCACGGTGAAATGTGAAGACTCTGTTGTCACCCGGGTGCTAGTTGATAACGGGTCCAGTGCAAACATTTTCCCTCTCTCCACCCTGGAGAAATTAAAGGTGGACAGTGAGAGAATCCACAAGAATAGTATTTGCGTGCGAGGATTTGATAGAGGATGCAAGGACACAGTCGGGGATATAGTGTTGGAACTGACAATAGGTCCGGTTGAATTCACTATAGAGTTCCAGGTGCTCGACGTGGCTGTCTCTTACAACCTTTTGTTAGGCCGACCCTGGATCCATGCAGCAAAGGCAGTGCCATCTACCTTGCACCAGATGGTTAAATTCGAGTGGGACAGGCAAGAGATTGTGGTGCATGGGGAAGATAGTTCGTGTAATCTGGGTGATGCCATTGTGACTTTCATAGAAGCTGAGGATGACAAAGGCCCATGGGTTTATCAAGTCTTTGATACGGTATCGGTTGAAAAGATCCCGGAAGGGAAGTGTATTCCTGTGCCAAAGGTAGCTGCTGCGTCCGTCATGGTTGCGTCGGAAATGCTGAAGAACGGATTTATACCTGGAAAAGGACTGGGTGCTTCTTTACAAGGCATCGTACAGCCCGTATCCCTTCCTGAAAACCTGGATACTTTTGGTTTGGGTTTCAAGACAACTGCTGCAGACATAAGGCGAGCTAGAAAAATGAAAAAAAGAAAGCATGGACCCTTCCAAAACCCATCCCCCGCCTTTCCCGTTCCTTCGTCAGGCCTGGTACTAAGAAGCGCCTAGCAACAGCAATGCCCAGTGGTGTGGTTGATCCCGACAAGGAGCTGATTGAGAGGTTTGAAAAGCTATTTTATGAGGTGAATGTATTGGAAGCCGGAGAAGGTCCAAGCAAGGCAGATGTTCAGTTCGTGGGGCCCCAGGCAAAGCTTAACAATTGGGAAGCAACTCCCCTTCCTACCCGGAGGGAGTCTTGCTAGTTAGTTTTGATTTCCTTTCAGTTTAGTCTGGATTATTTCCAAGGTTGTAATTCGGATGCTATATTCCGTCCGTTTGGATGAGTTAAACCTTGTTATCTTAAATATTAATGAAATGCAATTTCCCTCTTTTTCATTCCTGATAGTTTTCATTTTTGTCTTTCTTTTATTTCTTGTGCAGTACCTTTTACGCTGGTTTCACTGATGTGTCATGCATGAGGAGTCTTCAGCCCAGTCTTAAGTGCCAATCTAACTCAGACATAATAATACAAGAAATTGAGTGTGATGACGCAATAGAATATGATAATGAGGAAGCTTTTGAGGAAATCAGTTAAGAATTAAGCCATTTTGAAGAAAAACCCAAACCTAATCTAAATGACACAGAGGCAATCAATTTAGGGGATTAGGAGACTGTGCGAGAAACGAAAATAAGTGTTCATTTGGAACCTCAGCTCAGGGAAGAGATAATTAAAGCACTTTTTGAGTACAAAGATGTTTTTGCATGGTCATATGACGACATGCCATGTTTAAGCACTGATTTGGTGGTCCACAAATTGCCCACTGACCCAGCATGCCCTCCTGTCAAGCAGAAGCTAAGGAAATTTAAAACAGACATTAGTGTGAAAATCAAAGAAGAGGTCACCAAGCAGTTTGAGGCAAAGGTCATCCGGGTCTCGCGGTATCCCACCTGGTTAGCCAATGTTGTGCCTGTGCCAAAGAAGGATGGAAAGACCAGAGTGTGCGTAGATTACCGTGACCTCAATAAGGCAAGTCCGAAAGACAACTTCCCACTACCAAACATCCGCATATTGATTGATAATTGTGCCAAACATGAGATTGGTTCCTTTGTGGATTGTTATGCGGGCTATCACCAGATTTTGATGGATGAGGAAGATGCGGAAAAGACGACATTCATCACGCCTTGGGGAACGTATTGTTATAGAGTCATGCCATTTGGGCTGAAGAACGCAGGAGCAACATATATGAGGGCGATGGCCACCATGTTCCATGACATGATACATCGGGAAATTGAGGTCTATGTAGACGACGTAATCATAAAGTCGAGGAAACAATGTGACCATGTCCAGGACTTGAGGAAATTCTTCCAGAGACTCCGCAGGTACAACCTCAAGCTTAATCCAGCAAAGTGTGCATTCGGAGTCCCATTTGGGAAGTTGTTGGGATTCGTGGTAAGTCGGCACGGTATTGAATTAGACCCATCCAAGATCAAAGCCATTCAGGAGCTACCGCCGCCGAGGAACAAGATAGAGGTGATGAGTTTTCTTGGCAGGTTGAATTACATCAGCAGGTTCATTGCCCAGCTTACAGCGACTTGCGAGCCCATCTTCAAGCTGCTAAAGAAAGATGTTGCGGTCAGATGGACGGATGAATGTCAAGCAGCATTTGACAAGATTAAGGAGTATTTGGCTAGTCCACCTGTGTTGGTCCCGCCAGAGCCGGGAAGACCCTTGATCCTTTATCTGACCGTGTTGGATAATTCTTTTGGTTGTGTACTGGGGCAGTATAACATCACAGGAAGGAAAGAGCAGGCAATTTACTACCTCAGCAAGAAGTTCACATCATATGAGGTAAAGTACACTCAACTTGAGAGGACGTGTTGTGCCTTAACTTGGGTAGCACAGAAGTTAAAACATTACTTGTCAGCCTATACCACCTATCTCATCTCTCGGTTGGACCCGTTGAAGTACATTTTTCAGAAACCCATGCCCATAGGGAGGCTGGCGAAATGGCAAATCTTGCTTACGGAGTTTGATATTGTCTACGTGACCGGGACTGCAATGAAAGCACAAGTGCTGGCTGATCATTTGGCCGAGAATCCAGTTGATGATGAATATGAACCTTTGAAAACATACTTCCCCGACGAGGAGATAATGCATGTTGAAGAATTAGAACAAGTCGAGAAGCCAGGATGGAAACTGTTCTTTGATGGAGCTGCCAACGCCAAGGGTGTCGGGATAGGAGCAGTACTGATTTCTGAGACAGGGCAACACTACCCTATCACCGCTCAACTTCGTTTCTATTGCACCAATAACATGGCTGAATACGAGGCGTGTATCTTGGGTTTGAGATTGGCTATAGACATGGGTGTCCAGGAAATCTTGGTCATGGGTGACTCGGATCTTCTGGTACACCAGATTCAGGGTGAATGGGAGACACGAGATTTGAAGCTCATACCGTACCGGCAGTGTTTGCATGAACTTTGTCAACGGTTTCAATCAATAGATTTCAGGCATATTCCAAGGATTCACAATGAGGTTGCCGACGCTTTGGCCACTTTGGCGTCAATGTTGCATCATCCAGACAAGGCTTATGTGGACCCGTTACAGATTCAGGTCCGAGATCAGCATGCCTATTGTAATATGGTGGAAGAAGAGCTTGATGGTGAGCCGTGGTTCCATGATATCAAAGAATACCTCCGGATGGGAGCGTACCCAGCACAAGCTACAGGGGATCAAAAGAGAGCAATTCGACGCTTGGCAAGCGGATTTTTCTTCAGTGGAGAGAACTCCAGATCTTGGATTGTTGAGATGCATGGATGCAAAACAAGCTACAGTTATCATGGCCGAGGTATATGCGGGAGTTTGCGGATCTCATATGAGTGGATATGTATTGGCAAGGAAGATTCTCCGAGCGGGTTACTATTGGCTTACTATGGAACGAGATTGCATCAGTTTCGTACGCAAGTGTCATCAATGTCAGGTACATGGAGATTTGATTCATTCTCCACCATCTGAATTGCATACAATGTCGACACCATGGCCGTTCGTTGCTTTGGGAATGGATGTCATTGGGCCGATCGAGCCAGCGACGTCAAATGGGCACAGGTTCATTCTGGTAGCTATTGATTATTTCACTAAGTGGGTTGAAGCAAACACCTTCAAATCTGTGACCAAAAAAGCAGTGGTCGATTTTGTGCATTCGAATATTATCTGTCGGTTTGGGATCCCGAAGGTGATCATCACAGACAATGGTGCCAATCTCAACAGTCATTTGATGGCAGAGACATGTCAGCAGTTTAAGATTACGCACCGCAATTCCACCCCATATCGTCCTAAGGCAAATGGAGCAGTCGAAGCAGCTAATAAGAACATCAACAAAATACTTCGAAAAATGGTAGAGGGGTCCAGGCAATGGCATGAGAAGTTACCTTTTGCCCTTTTAGGCTATCGCACTACTGTCCGCACTTCAGTAGGGGCAACTCCTTATTCACTGGTGTATGGCACTGAAGCAGTAATACCCGCAGAAGTTGAAATCCCGTCCCTTCGGATTATCGCCGAGGCAGAAATTGATGATGTTGAATGGGTTAAAGCCCGCTTGGAACAACTAAGTTTGATTGATGAGAAGAGATTGGCAGCAGTATGTCACGGTCAGTTGTACCAACAGAGAATGGCGAGAGCATATAACAAGAAAGTGCATCCACGGGGATTTGAAGTAGGGCAATTGGTGTTGAGGCGTATCTTACCTCATTGGGCTGAGGCAAAAGGAAAGTTCGCCCCGAACTGGCAGGGGCCATTTGTTGTAACCAGAGTGTTGTCCAATGGCGCATTATATTTGACAGATGTGGAAGGAAAATGTGTAGAAATGGCTATCAACTCTGATGCAGTCAAGAGATATTATGTATGATTTCTTGGTTTAATTGTACTTTATTGTATTTGGCATATTTTTGAGATTGAAATGATGAAGGCATTTTGTTCTTCTATCCAAACACTGTATCCTTTGTTACCCCTTTTGAGCCTCATTTACTTTCTTTCGTACCCCTCTTTCGGAATCAGTAACGACTTGGGAGCTCGCGCAAGGAAAATCAGTGAAGAAACAAGAAAACACAATCTAAAAAAAAAGAGAAAAGAGAAATGAAAAAAAGAAAAGAAAGAGAAGAAATTAAAAGAAAAGAAAGAAAGTAGAAGAAAAGGGAAGATTGCAACAACAAAGTAATTTCTCTGTTATGAACTGCGTTCGACTTAATTCCGAAAGGATACGTAGGCAGCCTCCCTCTGAGGTTCAGTCACACCAGAACAAAATCCCACAAGTCCCCACGGAAGAAACTGGGGCAGAAGTTATGGTTGTGCAAGAAAGTTGATTCCGAAAGTTGTAGTTGTGAACCCATATTGAATTGTTTTAGAGCCTTTTATACTCTTTTCTTTCTAACCTCATCCAAAAGCCTATATTACGGTCCAAAGAAAGACCTTTTGATCAATATTCAGGAAGTGCCAATACGAGCAAGTAAAAGTGATTCACGTCAGGGGCAACACTCCGGTGCAAGAAAAATGATAAAAATGAGAGAGTCTTATTGGTGAATACCCTCACGGGCACCGTAAGGCAAAGTGAGTCGAGAGAAACCAAAAATGAGAGAGTCTTATTGGTGAAAACCCTCACGGGCACCGTAAGGCGAAGGTGAGTTTTTCAGACAGGCCAAGGAAACAAGTCTGTGGCCAAAAGCTGCTCAGGACATGGCAAGACGAGCAAGGTTTGGGTTTGGGTGAAAATCAGGTTGTGAAAGTCCGGAACGACAAATGTGACGATTGAAAGTTGGTTGGTTAGACAGACTGGGCTGATTAATCCAAAATGCATGGCATGCTCAATGGTACCAGCATCTCCACTCAGATAAGTCTTATTCTCTTCTTTCTTCATTACGAATCATCCGTTCTCGGATTCTCTTTATCCTTAATCCTCGAGGTCGTTGCATTTCATTCTTTCGAGGTCTATCTTTAAGATGTTTCAGTGTCAGTTCTGTTTGAAACAAAGGAAAGAATGTCAGGGCTAACTACCAGCTTCCTAGTTGTACAGACAGGGCCAGAATATATCAAAGATGTTGAAAAGCAAATTAAGTCATAAAGGACCACTGGAAGTTTCATCGGTGGATTAGTCGGATAATTGTGGGGAAGGAGTGAAGTTTCAAAAGAGGGCTCAGAAACACAAAAACAACAATATGGGATAGAACACTTGGGTCATCAGAGTCAAGGGGTTGAAATTCGATCAGGAAGTCGAGGGGATTCAAGGCAAGTCCAGGAAAGCGAGACGGAGTAAAGCCCAGCAGCAAGGATGTACCTAGCAAGAATGCCGGCAACTAACCGCATTTTTAAAACTGACAAGATTTTTCTTTGATCGAAACAGGGGCAGAAAGTTTTTATTGGTTTTGGAAAAACCCTCCTTAAGGAAAAGCAAGCACCCAAAACAGGTATGATGGGAAATTCTCAGGACCCTCCTGGAAAATGGGACTTAGTTTAAATCTCAAAACAATCATGAGTAGCATAATTTAGCATAAAGATACCTCAAGGAATATAAGTGGTTTCAAAGTCGCATGTTTGAAGTAGGATCTAATTAGGAGTTCTCAGGACCCTCCTGGAAAATGGGGCTTAGTTTAAATTTCAAAACAATCATGAGTAGCATAATTTAGCATAAATAGGAATATATGTTGGTTTCAAAGTTTGCGCGTTTAAGATAGGATTCAATTAGGAGTTTTTCAGGACCCTCCTGGATAATGGGATGTAGCATTAGAGTTCGTTTCAGATAACAAGATATAGTGGGAATCGTACCTTCGATAGATATATAATTTAGGTTAAAACTATCTTTTAACTAGAAGTTGTCAGGACCCACCTGGATAATGGGGAGTAGTTTAAGACCTTTTAGACAACAAATATAGTGGGGTAATACCACTAGAGGATATAACTTAGGTTCATAATTATTAGAAGTTGTCAGGACCTCCCTGGATAATAGGACTTAGCTTTCAAATTCTTATAATAGTTGGTAGAATAATTCAGTTTAACACTTACCCATGTACCCAGCTACCAAACTGGGGCAGAAAATTTTCTTTGTTGTTTATTTTGTTGCATGTCAGGAGCCCACCTGGAGAACAAGGGAATACTTTTCAAGTTCAGCAGTCAGGAGCCCATCTGGAGAACAAGGGAATACTTTCCAAGCGTCAGCAGTCAGGAGCCCACCTGGAGAACAAGGGAAGTACAATTCAAATTTTAGCTTTTAATTTTAATATTTGATAACATGTTGTACCTAGTTACCAAACTGGGGCAGAAAATTTTCTTTGTTGTTTATTTTGTTGCAGTGAGGAGCCTGCCTGGAGAACAAGGGATACTTTTCAAGTTGCAGTCAGAAGCCCGCTTGGAGAACAGAGGCATACATTTCAAGTTTAAGCAGTCAGGAGCCCGCCTGGAGAACAGAGGTATTACAATTCAAGTTTCAGCAGTCAGGAGCCCGCCTGGAGAACAAAGGAGCCCGCCTGGAGAACAGAGGCACACATTTCAAGTTTCAATAGTCAGGAGCCCGCTTGGAGAATAGAGGCATACATTTCAAGTTTCAGCAGTCAGGAGCCCGCCTGGAGAACAGAGGCATATATTCCAAGTTTCAGTAGTCAGGAGCCCGCCTGGAGAACAGAGGACAATATTTCAAGTTTTAGCAGTCAAGCATCACTCGGAGAAAGGGCAAAACATCTCAGATCACAAGTCAAGGCAGCAACAAAAGGATGTCGCCGGGAGAATACAAGTCAACAAGGCAACAAGAACCACAAGAGCAAGTTTGAAGACATAGATAGGATCTTTTGTAATTCATAGATCATAGCTTAGGCTAGCTTCTTTTTATTTTGACACGGTGTTATAAGGAGGTCAGCGAGCAGTAGCAGCAGCAACAGCAATGAAATCACAGCTCCTGGTAGTCCCAGCTACCAGACCTTCCCGAACTACACTAACCTGATTCCTTTTTAGCCAAGGATATGTAGGCAACCTCAGAAGCAGGGTGCGGTCAAACTTATCAAAAATGCTTCACACGGAGTATTCAAACGGGCAAAAATCACTCATATTTGCTCACTTATCTTTGCACGAAAACTCTTCGTGTTTCCGAGCAAAGAGGGGCAGCTGTGAGCACGTGATTTTTGCCCTATATGAATTACTCCCATAGTTTCAAACAAAATAATTTCTCTTCATTATTTTAATTTTGTTGATTTTCGTGGCATTTTCTGTTAATTGCCTGCATTCATGTGTGCATGTTTATTTTATTTCAATTAATGGAAAATTAAAAAAAATAGATTTGCATTGCATTTAGGATTTAAGTTTACACATTTTTGGAATTAATTAGTAATTAGAAGTTCACAAAAATACAAAAATCACAAAAAAAAGTTTACTTTTGCTTTTAATTTAATTTTTGGAATTTTAGTAGTCTTTCTTTTATTTTGATATTTAATTATTTGTGGTAATTGTCATTTAGAGCTAATTGATTTAATTTGGGAGGATAATTTTATTAAGAGCTAATTTAGATTTTAGGTTTTAATTTGAAAAAGAAAAAGAAAAGAAATTCAAAAGAATTGAGTCATTTGTAAAAGACCCATGAATTGGGCCTGCCCATGATTTTAATTGATCGGTCCAATCCTCATAGGCCCAAACGCCCTTGACTCAGCCCCAATCCTCACCCACCGNGCAACCTTGAAAGAATTTCTCCCCTTCCCGACATTTGGTCAAAGCTCGGTACATTTCTGCTACAATCAGGGGAACCACTGTGCTAGTAGGTTTTTTCATGGCAACATCTAGCATCCTTACCACGCCAAGGTCTATGTTACCGTCCTTCTTGGACAAATTACCACTCCCAAAAAGGCTACCATGAAAGCTAATCCCCGTCGGGCTTCCCATTTGTCTTTATTCCCAGCATGTGTCAATCCTGTGTTGGGTTCCTCGAAACCTTCGGGGTTACCATACCGGTGATATAAGAAATGCAATGTACAACATCCCTCCGCCAGATACGGGTCTTGAATATCCCGACTGATGTTCAACAAATCCATGAACCTATGAAGGGTTACCGATCGTGGGGCCAATGGGTATCTACCTCGGAGGTTCCCGTTGAGACCGGCGTATCCGGCAATCTCTTCTAATGTAGGTGTGAGTTCAAAATCTGAAAACCGGAATACATTACGGGTCGGATCCCAGTATGGTTTCAATGCCTCAATAATATCTTTTCTTGGTTTGATGTTCAGCAAATCGACGAGACCACCCAAACTTTTGACCACGGTATCTCTGCTTCCTTTTCCCAAATCATGCCACCACATATGGAGTTTCAAAGGGATCTCGCTCAGGACTGAGAAGGTTTCGATGTTACTTGAATTCATCCTGCACATTTATTAAGGGGATTTAATGATTTATTTTGAAAAAATGGCTATTTGTGCAAAAATTCTTTATTTAGAAAACAGGACTTGGATTTGCAAATACAGCCTTTCAGCACTTCTGGGAGGAAGATTTTAAGGTTTACCCGCAAACCATGTAAAAAATGACTCAGGGTGGTTGTTCTTGCAAAAACGGCCTTCCGGCGCCCTTTTAGGAACATTCGGCTTATTTTAGACAAGAATAGCCTCACCCGACTTATTTATGACAAAAAATTAAAAATTTGACATTTTTGGCTATTTTTGCAAAAAGGGAGGTTGGACCCGATGAGGGTTGCCTACGTATCTCACATCCGGTGAGAATCAAATCGGCGTAGTTCGGGAAAATAAACCTAACTATTTTTTGAAAATAAGACTCTTTTGTTTTTGTTGGCAAATACACTATTTCTGAAAGCAAGATTTTGTTTTTGTCGACATTTGGATTTAAATAAAAATGAGATGAGCCTCGCCGCACAAAACATATAAAGAGTTATTTTTCATTTTTCATTTTCCATTGGTAAACAAAACAAACTAACAAAAACTACTTTTCTTCTTTTTCTTTCATTTTCTCAAAAATCCGGCAGCATTTCGGCGCTACTTGGGTATTGGTTTTTCACAACAAATGGTCACCCTCACTTAGTCCTGACACTGCTTATTTTCATAGTTCACTCATTTAGACAAGCCGGTCAACATGCAAAGCCGAGCAAATAAATGCGCCAGTAGCACGTAAGATGCATCAGGATGGTCTTGTCATTTTCAGGTCACCTGTTCTAGACGGACCCAACCCCTGTGTTGAGTCCCCTAAGTCAAATGCACATGATGCAAACAAGCGTCCTACTAGGGGTCCGGCATGAGGTTTTGTTCTTCTAGGTTTAAACCCTAGGTTTTATTGGTCTAGACAAGGCTTACCCGAGCGGACAACTCGGGCCGAGGGGGAGGCAGCGTACCGGGGATACAGAAGCTCCGCCGGCTTAGCAACTTATCCAAACCTCGTTCTAAATGGGAAAAGACTCTAAACAGAAGAGAAGCTACACTAAGTGCACCCTTTTCCATGATGTAGAGGACTCAGAGAGAGGAAGGGATTCGCAATAGTTTTTATATACAATTCAATCAAATATCAAAGCGGTAAAACAATTAGCACACAAGGCATGAAACATGTAGGAAAATCAGATAAAGCCGAATATAACAATTTAGCTGAGCTCGAATTCTTGAATCCTGAACCAAAATTCTGGGTTCTTATTCCCTAGCAGAGTCGCCAGAGCTGTCACACCTCCTTTTTCGCTACTACACCCCCCGAGAAGGGTATAATAAAAGGAGTTTTTTCCAATTAAAGGACAATCGAAACGGGATTCGTTTATTAAGAGATTCAGAGTCGCCACTTGGGAGATTTATGGTGTCCCAAGTCACCAATTTGAATCCCGAATCGAGGAAAGGGTTTGACTCTGTTTAACAGTCGCGAACCAGAAATCTGAATAGGGAATTCTGTTAACCCGGGAGAAGGTGTTAGGCATTCCCGAGTTTCGTGGTTCTAGCACGGTCGCTCAACAGTCATATTTGGCTTAATTATCTGATTTTAATACATGTTTAGCCTATGGTGCAATTTTAGAATTGTTTAACCGCTTTTAATTAAATTGTTAAAGAAAGTGAACGTCGTTCGAAGACGTGTTTTTGGATCACGTCACATGAAATGCACCCGTATCCTCGACACATTTTATTCAACATTTTGGGATTTGGATTTGGGTTGCATGAAATGCACACCCGTATTTAGGAAAGTAAGTTTATTAAAAAGCGCGCCTAAAGCGACTAACGTGTTATTATCTTTGCGGGAGGCAGTGAAAATTCGCTAAACAGCGCGTCCCGAATTTTAAGTATTTTAATATAAGCATTTAATGAGGGCCCCGCAATTTATATGTTTTGTGCGGCGAGGCTCATCTCATTTTTATTTAAAGGTCATCCTAGAGCAAGCTATAATTTTCTATTCAATTTTGTCTCTAAAGAATCCTAATTAATCAACTTTATCGGTGGCTATTATTTAAAGTGAACAAGGGCTTTGGGCTTCAAGTTCAAGTCCACACTTGAATAAGAGGCAAACCTCTTAACTCAAGCATGCTACTTAACTAGAAGGCCCAGAACCTATGTTGTAAAATTAACCCATTGACCTTAACACAGGTTCCAACCTTCAGCTTCTTAGGCTTCAGATTTAGTCCAGGGAGAAAGAAAATACACGCCAGCTTTGGGCCTATGATCAGGTCAGGAGGCCCAATTATCGGTTAAACGTGCAGGCTCTGATTGAGCCTATAGAATTAATTTCTGGGCTTGTCACTACTTTGTAAAAGAGACCAATGTACCAAATATTCCTATCAAATACTGTTAGGCCAATATTCAACCCAGTATAAGGCTAAGCATTGATTAATTATTAACCTGGAATCTAATAGCCATTCTAACTTCGCACTTATACGTTTTGAACAAATTCAACAATGTTTCGAACACTAGGCATAAATGCCGGAACTCACTGGTGCTCATTTTAGTCATGGTTATCAAATTGAATTATGAATCATCAGTCACCAGTTATGCAAAGATGCGAGTGAGTTGCATTTTTTAATAGGCATGCATGTAGTGCATAAATGAAATGATCAGTCCTCTTCTTTTAAGCTACTGGACAGATTCGACCTAATATGAAAATGTAAAACTAGAATTAAACATACTAAATTAAAGCTATTAGAAATTGCGTCCCTATGATTGTAAAAGGTCTAACAAGTCAATTAACCACAATTCATGCTAGACTAAGGTTACTGGCAACACAATTATGCAATTATACAAGTCCAATAGTCCAATTAATTACAAATCAAATAAACATGATTGCTCTATGCATTTTTAACTAAGCACAGTATAGAAACTCATATTGACTTCAATCACATTCCATCATTTTCACTTCTTCAGCACCAAAATTACATGGATTTCTTCACAGTCTTATGAGATCAAAGGAGGTACCTGGAAATCAGAAATACAACAGGAAGAAGGAGTCAACAGCAGCAGGTAACATGCAGTAAACAACCAGCAGCAACGAAGCAATTTGAAACCTAAAATAGCACCACAGGAGCCCAGGAAGAAGTAAGATCAACCAAAACACCTTAAGCCTACTTGAAATCAAATTAGGAAGTCACGAACAACTTTCAACAATCAGAAACACCCAGCAACACTCAAACACATCCCAAACACCTTCAAAATCTTTAAACCTTCGCTTTCAGAACAGAAATAGAGAAATCCAAGCTAAATCTGATCCTAAATGAGCTTTATTCAGTGAATTAAGAGCTGCAATTTGAAAACATGATCAATGTAACAATGGTTTTTTTTTTGTATTTTTTGTGACTTTTGTGTATTTTTTTATTTTTCTAAGATCAGGAAGAGGATTTCAGATCTGGTGTTTAATCTGAAATTCAAATTGACTTCTGGAAACTAAAACTATTTTTGGGGGAATTTTTAGAGGTCTAAAACTTTCTAGAAACTTTGAGGGATTTTTCAGATGCCCAAACTTGTGAAACAAGGCATGAGAGTGCCATTTTATAGGCAAAACATGAGGGGCAGCTTCAGATATTTAGTTTTACACATTAGTCCCTCACTTATTTTTATTTAACCCTCTATTTCCTAACTTGTTACTCAAGTTATCCCACTAACTTTCTGAAATTATAACTAAGGCCCTATTTAGAAGATTCTAGAGGGTTCTAGATTTAACTACAGCTTTTCCTATGCTCCCTAAGTACCCAAACTAACCCTGAATTCAATCTGAAATTACCCACCCTATACTAGTTGACCCCAGCCCATCTTACTAACCCTGGTTAACTAAATAATAGTCTAGACCATTCAGCTGTAATCGCAACAAGTCCAAACCTCTAAGATTGAATCCAATTGATACTAATCGAAACTGAAACCTGACCCTAATTCACACTATCATCAGTTATTAACAAATTAACAATCAAACTATATCATCATTACCGTAACCTACGCTAAAAAATCACAGAATAGGAAATGAATATTAGACTAACTAGTCAGAAAATGTAAATAGAATCAATCGCAACTAAGTGCAAAAAGAAAACCAAAGAAAGAACAAAATTAAATCTAGATAAAGGACTGTTGGCAGGAAATAACTATGAAGGAAAATTGATCACAGGAGACTTAGAATGAACAATCAAAACTTAACCAAAAACTATGACTAAATTAATGACAAAATTAGACGAACAAAATTATGCTAATCATTATTAGTGAATTAAGATTCAAATAAACATGAAGATAAACAAATAAGAACAAACGAAACAGACTCGACTACTGATCCTAAACGGGATGTCAAAACAGAAGAGAAAACAAAACCAGATTGACTAATTTGGAGAGAGAAAAAAAAATAGTCATGGAAGGGAAACAAGTGCAAAAGACCAAGGAAAGCTTTCCTATGAGCTCCTAGGGTTCTGCCGCTTTGGATTTGAAATTGGAACAGCTCCAGCAATATTTGAGCGTCACTGGTGGTGGAATCTTCATGAGGAGAGTGAGGAAGCCAAGTGATACTGATTTGACGAGGATTAGTTGGTTTAAGGTTTTGACGAAATCTTTGATCTACGATTCGAGGACTTTAATGGGGATTTGAGGAAAAAGGTTTACGGATTTGAAGAGAGGAGGGTGAGGAGATTCTGTGATGTTATTTCGGTGGTGAACGGAGCCGGAGCCACCGTGTGCAGCGGAGATGGAATTTAGGGTTTTGTAGATTTGGGACGTTTGGTTGGGATTTGAGAGGAATTGGTCATGGATTCGTATTGAGGGGGTTAAGGCGGTGTAGGGGTGTAATTTTGAGCGACTTTGAAGCATCGCCGCCGGCGGAGACGATTTCCGGCCAGCGACTTATGGCGGAATAGGGCACCGTTACTTTCTGATAATAAGGGGTGAGAGAGACGACCTAGGGGGAGGGGCGGGGTAGGGGGTGGTCTCCGACATTTAAATATTAAATTCAAACCAGTTCCCAGCCGTTGGATTAGAGATCCTCGACGGCTGGGATTGAATCTTATCGAAACGGGGTCGTTTTGTCAGGTAAAGGGACGGACCGGATCGGGGGTTTGGGTTGGGCTATTTCGGACGGGTTTAGGGGTTTACTCTTTGGGCTGGGGCGTGTGTTTGGGAAGGGAATAATTTGGGCTCAGCATTTAAATTCAAAATTGGCCCAAAACTAGTTTAAACACAACCCTTTCCTTTTCCTTTCCTTTTCTTTATTTCTTTTTTTTAGTTTTTTTCTGATTTTTATTAAATGCCAAATAAAAAATAAATACCCGAATTGACTCTAAAATTATATTACTTAATTTCCAAATACGTGAATTCCTAATTTAAAAGCAAACTAAGACAAATTAAAGTATAAAATGCAAGAAGAACCATTTTTGTTATTTTCTTTTGTTCTTGAAGTAACCTAATTACTAATTAATGCGAAATTAAACCCTAAATGCAAATGCCCAATATATTTTATATTTTCATTAATTAAAATACACACACAAAAATGCACACAATTAACAGAAAATGTCACAAAAATCCACCAAATTGCAAATACTGAAAGACATTATTTTGTTTTGAATTTCTGGGAGTAATTCATATAGGGCAAAAATCACGTGCTCACATCCGGGAGATTGTTCGTCTTCATGGTGTGCCCGTGTCTATAATTTCTGACTGAGGTATGCAGTTTACCTCACATTTCTGGAAGGCAGTTCAGCGAGAGTTGGGCACACGGGTTGAGTTGAGCACAGCATTTCATCCTCAGACGGACGGGCAGTCCGAGCGTACTATTCAGATTTTGGAGGATATGCTCCGAGCTTGTGTTATTGACTTTGGAGGCTCGTGGGATTAGTTCTTGCCTTTAGCGGAGTTTGGCTAGAACAACAGCTACCAAGTGAGCATTCAGATGGCTCCTTTTGAGGCTTTATATGGTAGGCAGTGTCGGTCGCCAGTTGGATGGTTTAAGCCGGGAGAGGCTCGGTTATTGGGTACGGATCTAGTACAGGATGCCTTGGAAAAGGTTAGGATTATTCTGGATAGGCTTCGTACAGCTCAGTCCAGGCAAAAAAGTTATGCCGAATGTAAGGTTCGTGATGTGGCATTCATGGTCGGTGAGCGGGTGTTGCTTCGGGTGTCGCCTATGAAGGGAGTGATGAGATTTGGGAAGAGGGGCAAGCTTAGCCCTAGATTTATTGGCCCGTTTGAGATTCATAATCGAGTGGGAGAGGTGGCTTACAGACTTGCGTTGCCGCCGAGTTTATCAGTCGTGCATCTAGTGTTTCATGTGTCCATGCTTCGGAAGTATCACGGCGATCCATCCCATGTGTTAGAGTTCAGCACTGTCCAGTGGACAAGGACTAGTCCTATGAGGAGGAGCCGGTAGCTATTCTAGACCGGCAGGTTCGTCAGTTGAGATCGAAGAGTTTCCATTCTGTTCGTGTTCAGTGGAGAGGTCAGCCTGTTGAGGCAACAACCTGGGAGTCCGATTCCGATATGCGGAGCCGATATCCCCATATTTTCTCCGACTCAGGTACTTCTTTCTTATGTCCGTTCGAGGACGAACGATTGTTTTAGAGGTGAAGGATGTGATGACCTTGGTCATCACTCGTTTTGAAAGTAAATTCTATGTTCCGAGGCAATAGAAACCTCTTTTTGTCCCACCTCGATTTGCGTGCGCAGTCCGGGCGCGTTTCCAGAAAGTTTTTATGTGGAAACTAAGTAAAATATGAAGCTTAGCTTTTAAAACTAAATAAAGTTTACTTTGGTCAACCTTCTTGGTAAACGGACTCGGACCCGTGATCCGACAGTCTCGTAGGGTCCGTAGTAAAATATGGGACTTGGACGTGTGCCCGGAATCGAATTCCAAGGTCCCCAGCCCGAGAAATAAATTTTTAAAGAAAATTGTTTTCTGGAAAATGTAAAGGTTTTTATAAGTGAATTGATGCATTTTCTTGATGGTATCGGGCCGTATCTTGGTTCCGGAGCCCGGTACAAGTTTGAAATAATAATTAAGCTGAATTTGTAAAATTTGGTAAAGATCGGAATTGGTTTGGTATAAAATGGACCTATAGTTGAGAAGATAGTAATTTTGATGATCTTGAGTGATTTCATGAATTTGAGGTTTAATTCATAGTTGTTGATGTTATTTTGATGATTTGATCGCACGAGCAAGTCCGTATGAAGTTTTTGGACTTGCGTGCGTGTTTGGTTTGGAGCCCCGAGGGCTCGGGTGAGTTTTGGATAGGCCACGGAGTGAATTTACACTTAGAACATAAGAGTTGCAGGTCTCTGAAGCCAAGCTTCGCGGTCCGCGGTGGGTTCTTCGCGACCGCGGTGGGCTCTTTGCGACCGCGGTGGGATTTATGCGGCCAGTGGTGAGCAAGGCCAGTCTTCGCCGCCGCGCTCGATATTTCGCGGCCCGCGGTGGAGCTCCGCGGCCGCGATCCTTTTTCTGCGGTCAGCGGTGAGGATCTGAAAGGGGTATATATAAACGAGCCTTTTCATCCATTTTTCATTTTTCAAAAAACTTAAAACATACAGGCGATTTTTCAAGCACTCTTTCTTCCCGAAAACACAAGTAAGTGATTTTAAACTCATTTCTTTCACTCCTTAACTTCTTTTACAAGATTTCATCCTAGAATCTAGGGTTTTCATGATGGAATTGGGAATTTTGGGTAGAACTTAGGAATATTTAAATTTGGGGATTTAGACCTCAAATCGAGGTCGGATTCCAAAACCAGTTGTATATCCGGGCTCGGGGGTGTATGGGTAATCGGGTTTTGGTCCGAATTTCGGGTTGGACCAAGCGGGCCCAGGGTCGTTTTTTGACTTTTTGGGGGAAATCATTTGAAAACCCATTTTCATGCATTAGAATTGATTCATTTAGCATTTATTAATAGTATTAATTAAATTGTGGCTAGATACAAGCGAATCGGTGGTGAAAAAAAGAGGTAAAGTGGTAGTAGAGGCTTGAATTATGTTCGTGGCATTGAGGTAAGTGTTTAGTCTAACCTTAGTTTGAGGGAATAGGTATTGTGCTTTAATTACTATGTGGTAGTGTAGTGTACGACGTATAGGTGTGGTGACGAGTATCTATACGTCGTTGTCAAGCATGCCCGCGAGTCTTAAATTGTGATCGTTGTGTTCTTGATAAATACTACAAATGCTTAAGTTATTGATTCTCCGTGTTTGGAAAGAATTATGATTCTCCTCGAGGTATATGATAATTGTTGAGTATTAGTTCTAGTTGAGGTTTCATTTGTGAAGTTAAATGATGGCATAAGCTTGGTTATAGCTGATTCCCTTGCCGGGACGTAGTTAGCTCTTACTGTTGGTTTCCTTGCCGGGATGTGCTTATTCTCATAGTTGATTCCCTTGTCGGGACATTGTTGTTTCCTAATCATACCCTCGCCGGGATTCATTTGTGATTGGTGTTGAATTGTATATTGGGATTGGGTTGCACGCCGCAATAATATTATATGGGATCGGGTTGCACGCCGCAACATGGAGTAATAAGGAAGAACAGGAGGGGTCGGGTTGCACACTGCAATAATGATATATGATTGGATCGGTTGCACGCCGCAACAGCATTATATGATTGGATCGGGTTGCACGCCGCAACAATGTTATATGATTGGATCGGGTTACATGCTGCAACAGTGTTATATGATTGGATCGGGTTGCACGCCGCAATAGTATTATATGATTTGGATCGGATTACGCGCCGCAACAATAAATGATAAAAAAAGTGGATTTTGATTTGTTACTGTTTCCTTATTCTTACTGATGCAAACCTTAAAATGTTCTTTATACTTTTCTTTGGAGTTACTGTTGGTATTTGATATTCCCCCGCAGCATGTTCCCCTTCCCATCTTTAGCTGCTAGTTTCCGTTATTATTTTCTTGCCGTATATGCTTTAAATGCACAGGTCTATTTGGTAGTCTTGTCCTAGCCTCATCACTACTTCGCCGTGGTTAGGCTCGACACTTACCAGCACATGGGGTCGGTTGTGCTGATACTACACTCTGCATTGTGTGCAGATCCCGGTGCTGGAGCATTTGGACCGTAGAGAGAGGTTGCTGCCTTCAGTCCATCAGGAGACCCGAGGTAGTCCTGCAGGCGTCCGCAGGGCTTTGCGTGCCCTCCCTATCTAGTTTCTTTCTATTCTTTTATATTCCAAAGACAGACATGTAATTTCTTGTTCAGACTTTATTTGTAGTTTTCTTAGATAGTCCGTGAGATTGTGACACCAGTCCTGGGTGGTTTATGTTATAGGTTCGTATTGGTATTGGCTTCATTGTTGAATTTCATTCTTCGTCTTATTTAATTTCCGCTGTTATAAAATGTTAATTTACATCTGTTAAGGGATTTAAACGGAAAAAAGACTAAATAATTGGAACAATCGGCTTGCCTAGCTTTCACCAGTAGGCGCCATCACGACTCCCGAGGGTGGGAAATCCGGGTCGTGACAATCAATCATGGAAAATTCTGAGATTTTGCAGACACAACAAGTTATTCTCATGAATCAACTTGATAAGGCAATCTGTACTTTCATGCTTAAAACTAAAACAACTTCAGTCAAAGGTCTTAAAGATGACCACGTTCCTATGCTTCTCTTCTTCCTTTAGTTCATCCAGAACCTTTTTTTTCCAGCTCTTGTTTCAGCTCTTTTCGCAAATCATACTTCACCTCATTTTTCACTTTAGGCTCCAACTTACCGATTGCTTCTTGAACCTTAGTTTCTATTTTTTCATCGATAGCAATCATAAGTTGTTGTGTAGAATGATCTCTGTAGACTTTTGATGCACTCAAGGCCGCCTAATTACAAAAAAAAATACATGTTCTTTAACAATGTTAAACATAGACACGGAGAAAAAGAGCTACCATCAGATTGGAAAGCTCTGACAGAGCGGTGCTACCCTCTTCACGGGCTACGTCTCGGCACAAGGGTTGCTTCATAAAAATGGTGGCCTAAAGCCAAATTTTAATAAGAGGCCTGATACTTTTTTTTAGTAGTACGTATGCACGCATATATATCTTGCTATTTTTTTCATACTTGTTATTTACAATATACATATTCTTAAATGGCATAAAGTATTTAACTTCACATAGTAATATTATTATTTATAATAGAAAAGAAAATTTTAAATAAATAAGATGTTAGACATGTATTTGCAATATGTTTCCATTGATATTGTTGTAAAAAATATTTACTAATATGAAGATTTTAGTAGTTTAATTCAAAGTTTTAAAAATATTTTTACGGTTTAAGAGTAGACACCTTTCTTTATTTTTTACAACTTTTTTTGTACTTTCTTATGTTTTCTACAAAAATTAATATTGTCTAATTTGGAGTAAAATTATGAAATCCATTCTTAAAAATTTTGGGTGTCACGACCCAAAATCCACTAGTCGTGATGGCACCTAACCCAACCCGCTAGGTAAGCCAACTAATAACTATCCAATTTTAATAATGTTAAAAAGTCAATTAAACAAAGAAATTATCTGAATCTTATACGTTTCGCAAGGACTGATAGTACAAATCATGAGCTTCTAAGAATAGAATTTGCAAAGCTGATATGAAGTAAATACACCTTCTGTTTGAAAAATACATAAATAGAGTTTTCATAAATCTACGGCTACCATGAACAAGAGGCAACTACAACCGGAACGCAGGTACATTGTCAAATCTAGTAACCATCGAACACAGCAACAACATCAGCCAACATCTGCACGCAATGTGCAGAAGTGTAGTATCAGTACAACCGACCCTATGCATATTTTTTTTAAAGTATAACAAGGGCATCCCGGTGCACTAAGCTTGTCACGACCCAAAGTCCACTAAGGGTCGTGGTGGCGCCGGACACCGCTATCAGGCAAGCCAAATACTTAATTAAATTCTCGTTTTAATGCTTTTGAAATCTAGAACTTTCCTTCAAGTTTAGAAATTAAAAGGTAGTTGTCCCAAATCAAATTTAAATGATGAACAGTTAATACAATTACTACAACCCATCCCAGAACCCGGTGCCACAAGTGCACGAGCAATTTCTAAGAAAATCGAATAAAGCACAACGACTGTTCGGAATACAATTGGACAGGAATTAAATAAAATTCTGAAGGAGACTATACTAGCTGCGGATCGCCTCGAGGGAATACAGTTCACCTAGTCTCCGTATCAACCATGCCAGTATGCCACTAGCCTCACATAAACCTATGCAACAAATATGCACAGCAAGTGTAGTATGAGTACGAAAATAATGTGTACTCAGCAAGTATCCCGTCTAATCTCGAAGAAGTAGATACGAGAGGTTGACTTCAATACGTACTAGAGGTCCAATAATAATATACTAAAAGTGTGAGCAAATCGGGGATTTTATATAACAGTTCTAACTCACAAGCCGGAAAACAGGCAAAACACCTTCAACAAATAATAAAGGATTTTCAAGGTTTACTTTTCATTATCTTATCAATTTATATTAAGTCACGAAGGGCAATTTCACATTTAAAAATCTCAAGCGACAATAAATCATGCGCAAATCATGCCGAGGTCGACGGCCCGCTCCAATAGAAATAAAATGTGCACTTGCCGAGGGTCGACGGCGCGCTTATAGATGCATCTATTACCCCGCTCGCGAAATAACCTGTGACGCGGTCAACATAAAATAAACTCATACCCTGCTCGCGAATCATGCATGCGACGAAGGTACACATAGAGATACATGCTCAAACAATCCATCAAGAATTATCGGGGGACATTATCCAAATAAAACAAATCCTCTTTTAACAATTCGAGAAAACAACGTTTAATCCCTTTTTAAATTCATTTACTAATCCAAGGTGATTTAAGCAATTCAAGCCGTCAATAAACTTGCAATTAATCCAAGTATAGCATGCTTTTTGGGTCCTAGACTACCCGGACAATAGCATAATAGTAGCTACGCACGGACTCTCGTCACCTCGTGCGTACGTAGCCCCCACAAATAGGAGCAAATATCCAATTAATTCACCTATGGGAAAAATTCCCTCATACAAGGTTAGAAAGGAGACTCACCTGACTCCGAAATTCCATAAACGGCCTCCAAGCCTTCCCGACGATTCGAATCGTTGAAAAATGCTCCGAAACTAGACAAATAACGGCAAACTAATGAGAATATACTCAAATACTTGTTAACAATTCAAATTATTCAAATTCCCAACTCCGCTTAGTGAAATGACCAAAATGCCCTCGGGACCACGTGCCCGGATTTCGAAATTTCTCGAAGATATACTCTACCCATAGCTTCACTAGCTCAAATATATAATTTACTCCTAATTCCATGCTCAAATTCATGGAAAAATCAAATTTATCAAGTTTCTAGGTTTTCTTCCAAAAATTCCAATTTCCCCCACAATTTTCATGTCTAATTCCATGATATAATCTTGTATTTAACTTGGAAATGAGTAGGAGTAACTTACCTTAACATAGATGACGAAATCCTTTCTTGAAGCTCTCCAAAAATCGTCCATGCTTTGAAAAAATGAAGAAAAATGAGCTAAACCCGCTAAAATACCATTCTGACCAGGTATTTACTCATCGCGATCGCGGGGAACAATTTTTCCAGCCCAAAATTTACTCTTAGCGATCGCGGAAAGAGCTTCGCGATCGCGGAGAATAATTTCCCAGCCTTCCGGGCATCCTCTAGTAGAATAGTCATAACTCTTTACACACAACTCCAAATGACAAATGGTTAAATGTTCTGAAAACTAGACTCAAAGATATACAACTTTCATGTGTTGGTCATTTCCCAATTCCTTATATATTTCTAGATATAATCGTCAAAGTCAGCCCATGTGTAACATACCTTTCTTCTTTATCTTCCCGGACACCCTGTAGTATAACAGCCGTATCTCTTTGTACACAAATCCAAATCATGAATGGTTTACTTTTCTAGAAACTAGACGCAAAGGGCTATAACTTTTATTTTTACATTATCTCAAAATTCCTTATAGATTGTGAGATATGAGCTTCCGAAGTCGAGTCAGTGCAGCAAAATATTTACTCTACGCGATCGCGGAAGGCTTTCCGCGATCGCGATTCACTGGCCCGTTTCTCACATTTTACTCACTGCGGTCGCGACCAGTTCCCCGTGATCGCATAGAACACTGTTGTAGCCAAAAACCAGCAGTTATAAATGGCCTAGAAATGGTCCGAAACCACCCCGAAACTCACCCGAGCCCCTCGGGACCCCGTCCAAACTTGCCAACAAGTCTGGAAATATATCACGGACTTAGTCGAGGCTTCAAATCACATCAAACAACGTCGAAATCATGAATCGCGCCAAAATTCATCTTTATGAACTTTCAAATTTCTAACTTTCACATCCGATGCCGAAACCTATCAAATCTCATTCGATTGACCCCAAATTTTGCAGGCAAGTCATATTCGACATTACGGACCTGCTCCAACTTCCGGAATCGCATTCCGACCCCGATATCAAAAAGTCCACTTCCGGTCAAACTTCTCAAAAACCTTCAATTTTCTATCTTTAGCCAAATAGCTCCAAAATGACCTACGAACCTCCGAATTCACTTCTGATCGCGCTCCCAACTCCAGAATCACCATGAGGAGCTACTCCCAGTCTCAGAATCCCAAGCGGACATCGGTAACACTGAAATGCACTTCAAGCCAAACTTATGAAATTTCTTCCAAAATGCCAACTTCCACAATAGGCGCCAAAACGCTCCCGGGTCATCCAAAACCCGATCCGTGCATACGCACAAATCCGAAATCATCATACGAACCTGCTGGAACCTTCAGATCCCGATTCCGAGGTCGTTTACTCAAAATTCCAATTCTAGTTCATTCTTTCAACTTTAAGCTCCTGAAATAAGAATTCTCTTCCCAAATCAACTCCGAACTTCCTGAAACTCAATTCCGACCGCGCGTACAAGTCGTAATACCTGAATTGAAGCTGTTCGTGGCTTCAGTCTACTGAACGACGCGCTAGGGATCAAAACGACCGGTCGGGTCGTTACATTCTCTCTCACTTAAACATACGTTCGTCCTCGAACGTGCTGAGAACTACACTGGAGTGGTCTGAAATCGCTGTTTAACTTCCCATGCACCTTCCCATGCTACCACAGCTCAGTTGAGCACATTAGCTCGATCAATTCTGAAGATATTCTCTTTTATTCAAGCAGACACGCCTTAAGGCCCAATTCCAATATCCGGAATTCCATGCCCGACCTGTTTCAACCATAAGATCACCACATTAATCACTACACGCTGTATCCAAACATGGCTGCATAACCTTGCTGAGTCCACACCCAGCATCACTTTACTCATCGGACCACAATAATCTTTTTCTAATCCACTTAGTCAAAACCCTACTAATGTGATGTCCCCATTGCACCCCATGACATACACAGGTCTTACTCTAACCTTTACAATACCGCCACGACGGAAGAGATGTGCAGAAATTCATAATCAACTGCCGAGTCAACAAATCATTATGGCTATACCCCTGACAAAATCATCACCTTATTCTGAACCAAATAATGGTCTTATCTCCATAATATACTTCATATAGTCGGATTGCACTGGCCCTAGATCAAGGGATCTCGTCTCGTCCGCTACAACTGTTCAGGCAATAAGCCACCCCAGACATTATCAAAAGTCTCGTATGATGCTACCATGTGCCAATAAGCTATCAATTAGAATGCCATACAGAAAGGAAAATGAACTCTGAAAAGGAATTTCAATTACCCCGCTCGCGAATCATACATGCGACGCGGGCGCACAACTAATATGAGCTTCCTTCAGAAAATAGGAAACTGAACACAATACATAGATATGGGGAACTGTACTGAACATCACACTGTTGCGGCGCGCAACCCGATCCACACGTAGAACTCACATAAGGAGATATACATCGAGCTAAATTGCTCATTACAACAAGATATCGAATTTTGGTCACAAGCACGCTAAGTGCATAATACCATCCCTGAGGGGACATATAGCGCTATAAGCTACGAAACTCAAGCACAACTGAGGTGCGATATACAATCTGAATCTCAAGAGCCATTTGCTCATAATATATCATTTCTACGCGGATCCTCAACACATAAGCAATTTCTCTAGCCGTCTCACAACTCACACGGCGCAGTGTATCGCTACATGAAATATCTGACAACGAATTAGCACCCTGACTACTCCATAAGGAGCGCATTACTGAAATGAACACAACTGGCCTGACATAGAGCCCATATTCACATTTAAATCAATCCACCAACCTCAAGTCGATCCTGATCATATCAAACTAAGCCAATAACCTTTCAAAGGACCATACTAATTCCCCTCTTCCCATAACACACAAGGACAACCATCATAACCGGAGTACTCACCC
>NW_017672453.1:189262-190717 GCF_001879085.1 Nicotiana attenuata | reverse complement strand
TGCTAAATATTTCTTCCCCTTTTGTTGTAGCATTAGTCTCCTTTATCAATTGATGTGCTACATTATCCCTTGACCGAGACGTGCTGGAGGACCACTTTCCTTCTTCTGGTGCATTTAACAATATCATCATATAGTCTGTTGCCTTCTTTTATAGAGTGAATTACCTCCGTGGAGTCTGTTTCTATATCAAGTGGGAACATTCCCCATTCTTGCGCTGTCTGAAGCCCCTCTAGGAGTGCCTTGATTTCTGCTTCTTGTCACGACCCGAAATTTTCACCAACGGGAGCGTGATGGTGCCTAACATCACACTCGCTAGGCAAGCCAATGTTAGAGTTTTAATAACCATTTTCCTTTACATTTCATAGATTAAAAATTTATAAGCTAAATCAAGTCGAAGTAAATGCGAAAATACATAAATAACCTATTATCTATATACTATTAACAATATCATAACTGTTACTACCCAGAAATTGGTGTTACAATCCACGAACATACTATGAATTACTACAATATCGGTTTGAAAGAAATTACATCTATTTGAAACGAAGGAAAAACAGAAATGTAGTAATGTAGAAGGGGACGCCAGGGCCTGCAGACACCAACATGACTACCTTAGGTCTCCTAACTGTGAACCTGCAGCCAATCTCTCAATCAGCCACTGCCTGCTCTGAAATCTGCAGAGAAAGTGCAGAGTGCAGTATCAGTACAACCGACCCCATGTACTGCTAAGTTCCGAGCCTAACCTTAACGAGGTAGTGACGAGGCTACGGCGGGGCGGTTACAATATAATCTGCATACAGTGCATGATAAAACAGAATGAAGAATGTAATAAATAAATAGTAACTTGCAAAGAAAGAATACTTAACTCTGGTATCTCATCAATAACCAGCTATAACCAATCCTTAAATGTAAAGCCAAATTACAGAATAACTTGCACAGTAGGAGAAAGGTACATAAACACATAAACTGATGCGGCGCGCATCCCGATCCCACCATATAATCAATATCAATATGAATATTCACCCTTATTACTCCATTTCAATCCCCCCTTATTCTTCCTATTGCGGCATGCAACCCGATCCCACCGTACAATAGTAATTCACCCTTATTTCTCCTCAACATACCACCCTTATTACTCCTATTGCGGCGTGCAACCCAATCCCACCAGACAATAGCATTTCACTCTTATTCCTCCTCAATATATGTTACAACCCATATTCACATACGTTAGTTCATTCCATAAGGTCTTCGATGTAAATCCATGAAGAGATTATCTTTGAGATGATAAGAGATTAATCCTATTGGTCTTAAATGATACAAAGGTGTATAAGGGTGGTTAACAAGTATTAGAAGTTAAACGAATCAAGGATGTTGTCAGCCGTATTTTTGGGTAAACCTAGGGGTGCTTAATACTCTCAAGAGGTCGTATTTTAAGGTATATGAATCATAAAATAT
>NW_017672453.1:184442-185180 GCF_001879085.1 Nicotiana attenuata | reverse complement strand
GGAATGGATTGGTTGGCCTCATGCTATGTTAATGTTGACTGTCGTACGGAGATGGTTAGGTTTCAGTTTCCTGGTGAACCCGTCATTGAATGGAAGGGGAACATTGCTACGCCGAAAGGTAGGTTTATTTCCTATCTTAAGGCAAGGAAGATGATCTCAAAAGGTTACATTTATCATCTCGTTCGCGTTAGGGATGCGGAGGCGAAGCCGCCTACTCTACAATCAATCCCCGTGGTCAATGAATTTCCAGATGTTTTCCCAGATGAACTCCCAGGCCTTCCTCCTGAGAAGGAGATTGAGTTTAGCATTGATGTGTTGCCTGACACTCAACCGATCTCTATCCCTCCATACAGAATGGCCCCGACAGAGTTGCAAGAGTTGAAGGTGCAGTTGAAGGACTTACTGGATAAGGGCTCCATTAGGCCTAGCACTTCACCTTGGGGTGCGCCAGTCCTGTTCGTGCGGAAGAAAGACGGATCATTACGGATGTGTATCGACTATCGACAATTGAATAAGTTTACTATAAAGAACAAGTATCCACTTCCAAGGATTGACGACTTGTTTGACCAACTCCAGGGTTCTAAGTATTTCTCCAAGATTGACTTACGTTCAGGGTATCATCAGGTGAGGGTCAAGGAGAGGGATATTCCAAAGACAGCCTTCCGGACAAGATATGGGCACTTTGAGTTCTTGGTGATGTCGTTCGGGCTAACAAATGCCCCAGCAGCTTTTATGGAT
>NW_017672453.1:144922-182237 GCF_001879085.1 Nicotiana attenuata | reverse complement strand
GAGGATCTCGCCGATGAAGGGTGTTATGCGTTTTGGGAAGAAGGGTAAGCCGAGTCCACGGTACATCGGTCCGTACAAAATTCTTCGACGAATTGGATAGGTTGCTTATGAGTTAGAATTGCCATCCGATTTGGAATTTGTCCATCCGGTATTCCATGTATCTATGTTGACGAAATGTATTGGAGACCCTTCTCGAGTTGTCCCTATCAAAGATGTACAAGTTACAGAGGATCTATCATATGATGAAGTGCCAGTGGCTATATTAGATCGACAAGTCCGCAAGCTGAGAACAAAAGATGTAGCTTCTGTCAAAGTATTGTGGAGGAACAAGAATATGGAAGAAATGACATGGGAAGCGGAAGAGGAGATGAGTTCTAAATATCCTTACCTATTCCAGAATGAAGATAACAAGGATGTTGTGGAACGTAGGATACATTGGAAGGTGAAATGGCTCTATGAGGTAAGCAATAACTTGAGAATACTCTTCCTTAATACAAAATGGTGATATGCAGATAATGTACATGTCCATAATGCTTTGTGTAGCCTTGTGAGGCCATACGTGCTTGCAAGTTTTGCTAGTAACCATTTTATAGGGGAAAATTGACCGGGAATTTCCGTTGGAATCCACGATGATTTGGACTCCCCATAAACCCTTACATTCAAGGACGAATGTTCCTAAGGGGGGGAGGGTGTTACAACCCATATTCACATGCGTTAGTTCATGCCATAAGGTCGTCGACGTAAATCCATGAAGAGATTATCTTTTAAGATGATAAGAGATTAATCCTATTGGTCTTAAATGATACAAAGGTGTATAAGGGTGGTTAACAAGTATTAGAAGTTAAACGAATCAAGGATGTTGTCAGCCGTATTTTTGGGTAAACCTAGGGGTGCTTAATACTCTCAAGAGGTCGTATTTTAAGGTATATGAATCATAAAATATCCGTATCATAGTCTTGAAGTCAAACGAGTTATGAAACAAAAGTCGACAAGAGTTGTTGCAACTTAGGTTCATAGTTTTACTTAAACTTTAGGTCAAATGTTATTAAGCTTTTCTCCCAATATACTTGGAATTACGGGGTGATATACCCACCAAATTGAAGATCTATGAGTCTAGTTTCCAACGCATTAAACCGTTTATCAATACGACATTGGAGTAGAGAGATATAGAGGCAATTTCGGGTCAGACAAAGAGCCCATTAGAAGTCTTATCTCCTGCAATATATCCCTCATTATATTTCACAAATAACCATACCTAAACCCCTGCAAACTTCCTCCCAAAAATTATCCATAAACCCTAATTGATTTTCCCTCTCTTTCAAGTTTAAATTGGGGGTAAACCCTAGAGTTTGAAGAACCAAGATAAGGGCTGAGTTATCCAACAAGTAAGGTGAGTTTACTGCTATCTTTCATACATTTATTCTGCTGTGAATTCATGGTAATTTGTTCTATACATGTAAGAACTCACGGGACGGTGATCGGAAGCCGTGAGTTCGAGTTATTCACTTGTAGCAGACTGTTTTGTGGACTGTTTTGTGTTGCTGTTGGGCTGCGTGTTTTACTACTGTTTTGTGGAGTTTTGGAGGCGGAAGGGTGTGGAAAAACACCATATAGATGTAGGGTTGTGGGCTGGTAGTTCTTCGTAATATTTCCGGGTCGTTTAACACGACTACGGTGGCCGTCGTATGTATGAAGTGATTTGGTTGTGCGTGGACTGTTTTGGGAGGCTCAATATGATTATTATTGATGTTGTTTGGGCTGTTTGGTGATTGTTTGGAATTGTGTGAAGTCATATATATAGGGGAGGTGCTGTCCGTTTCATCATAAAATAGGTTGTGGTCGGTACATAATAGTTATGACGCTTGAATGGTAACTATAGTATCGTTTCTCTTATTGTAGACTAAGGAGTCGTGAAAATTGCATAGCTTGAGATTGGGGCAGTATATACAAGGTATGTGAGGCTATCCCTTTCCTTCCTTTGCACGACTCCGATTGTACATAATGTAATGAACGAGCTTCCAAAGATACTCTACTCTTAGAAGCTAGCAGTACTTACATTGTTTCCCCTCTTATGGAACGATTGATGTTGATGTTGCTTCTCTTATTCTTATGTTATCAATGTTATTGGTACTTCCTGATTCTTATAAGGTTCATGGTGAAGAGTTAGTCCTAGTAACGTGTACAGAGGATACCGACCTTACGTCACTCCGAAAGGTTTAGAACGTGAGTCCATGAGTCGAGCATGCATTATATATATGTATCTATTTTACTCTACCGAGTTGCGCTATAGTCGGTCGGGTATGGCACCTATTGTGCAACCACTGATCAGTTGGGTTTTATCGAGCTCCACGTGGCCGGGTACGTTTTTACCGAGCCTATTACGGCCGGGTACGATATGATGATGATGATGCCCACAGAGGCGTATGTTTTAAAAGTTTATGTATATATACATATGTATCACGCATTTCATGTCAGTAGCCCTTAGAGGTACCCAGATGTTACAGGTTGTTTATTCTCTATCCCTGCTTACATTACTATTCGTACTTATGGTTCCCTGCCTTACATACTCAGTACTTTATTCGTACTGACGTCCTTTTATTTGTGGACGCTGCATGTCGTGCTGCAGGTCCTGATAGACAGGCAGGCGCAGCTCCCCCACCATTCTTCGGACTTGCCTTGGTCTTGGTATGCATTTTTGTTATAGATATTATGGGTATGTCAGAGCCCTGTTCCGGCTATGTTGCAACACTTATGTTCCTTTAGAGGCTCATAGACAGGTGTCGACTCATGTATAGTTTGGTAGGCCTTGTCGGTTGGTTTTTGTTGTATAGTCTCTCATGGTAGTGGTAGCTCGTACCTTATATATAGTTTCTTGATTGTCTAGTCATCCCATGATATGTATGTTCATGCCATCATATTTTATTGTTGGTTATCCATGACCCATGTCTACCATTTATATTGATCTCGTCAGCCCTAAAAGATAATAAAGAAGGTTAGATAAAATGTATGTTGGTGCTCGGTAAGTATGGCTGGGTGCTAGTCATGGCCCTCCAGTTTGTGTCGTGACATCCCGGTACTCTATTCATCCGGGCGCCGCAAAGATGTATCAGGACTTGCAGCAGCATTATTGGTGGCATAGGATGAAGAAGGATATTGTTGCATATGTGGCTCGTTGTTTAAACTTTCAACAGGTTAAGTACGAGCATCAGACGCCTGGTGGTTTGTTTCAGAGGATTGAGCTTCCCGAGTGGAAGTGGGAGAGGATCACTATGGACTTTGTTACCGGACTTCCGTTGACCCGGAAGAAGTTCGATGCAGTTTGAGTCATTGTTGATAGGCTGACCAAGTCAGCACATTTTATTCCTATGGCAGTCTCCTATTCGTCCGAGAGATTAGCTGAGATTTATATCCGGGAGATTGTTCGCCTTCATGGTGTTCCGGTATCTATCATTTCGGACCGGGGTACGCAGTTTACCTCGCATTTCTGGGGCGCAGTTCAGTGAGAGTTGGGCACACGGGTTGAGTTGAGCACAGCATTTCATCCCCAGACGGACGGCCAGTCCGAGCGGACTATTCAGATTTTGGAGGATATGCTCCGGGCTTGTGTTATTGACTTTGGAGGTTCGTGGGATCAGTTCTTGCCTTTAGCGGAGTTTGCCTACAACAACAGCTACCAGTCGAGCATCCAGATGGCTCCTTATGAGACTTTATATGGTAGGCGGTGTCGGTCTCCGATTGGGTGGTTTGAGCCGGGAGAGGTTCGGTTGATAGGTACGGATTTGGTTCAGGAGGCCTTGGATATGGTCAAGATCATTCAGGAGAGGCTTCGTTCATCTCAGTCCAGGCAAAAGAGCTATGCAGATCGTAAGGTTCGAGATGTAGCTTTCATGGTTGGTGAGCGGGTATTGCTCCGGGTGTCGCATATGAAGGGCGTGATGAGATTTGGGAAGAAGGGCAAGCTTAGCCCTAGGTTCATTGAGCCATTTGAGATCCTTGATCGAGTGGGAGAGGTGGCTTATAGACTTGCATTTCCGCCTAGCTTATCAGCCGTGCATCCAGTTTTTCATGTATCCATGCTTCGGAGGTATCGCTGCGATCCAGCCCACGTGTTAGATTCAGCACTGTCCAGTTGGACAAGGATATGTCTTATGAGGAGGAGCCGATGGCTATTCTAGACCGGCAGGTTCGACGGTTGAGGTCGAAGAGTTTTCCTTCAGTGCGTGTTCAGTGGAGAGGTCAGCCTCCTGAGGCATCGACCTGGGAGTCTGAGTCTGATATGCGGAGCCGCTATCCTCATCTATTTCCCGACTCAGGTACTTCTTTCTTTTGTCCGTTCGAGGACGAACGGTTTTTTTAGAGGTGGATAATGTGACGATCCAAAGGGTCATCACTTGTTTCCTTACTCTTTCTGTGCTTCCGAGGCCTCGAAGACCTCATTTGGGGTTGCCTCGATTTGCGTGCACAGTCCGGGCGCGTAGCCAGAGAGCCTAAATATGAATTCTGTGTGAAAAATGATGTTTTGATATTAATATGAATAAAGTTGACTTCGGTCAACGTTTTGGGTAAACGGACCCGGACCCGTGATTTGACGGTCCAGGAGGGTCCGTAGAAAAATATGGGACACGGGCATATGCCCGGAATCGAATTCCGAGGTCCAGAGCCCGAGTAAAGAACTTTTGTGTGAAATTGTTTTCTGAAAATATCTAAGGGAATTTGAAATGAAATTTGATTAGAACGCATCGGTATCGGGCCCGTATTTTGGTTCGGGCGCCCGGTACAAGTCTTTATATATGTTTTAAGCGCTTTCTGTGAAGTTTGGTTGAAAACGGACGTCGAATGACGTGTTTCGGACTTAAATTGGAAATTTAATGTTCTACGAAAACTTGGAAGAAATTATGAATTTTGAGGCTAAATTCAATGTATATGATGTTATTTCGGCGATTTGATCGCGCGAGTAAGTCCGTAGGACGTTTTTGAGGTTGTGTGCATACTTGGATTGGAGCCCCGAGGGCTCGGGTGAGTTCTGGATAGGCGTCAGAGTGCATTTTTAACTTTGAAAATTTTCTGGTATTTCTGACTTGCAGGCTTCGCATTTGTGAAGCCTGGCTCGCAAATGCGAAGAATCCTTCGCAAATGCGAAGGCAGTCACTTTGCTCAGGGATCGCAAATGCGATCATTTTATCGCAAATGCGACAGCTGGACTTTCGCAAATGCGACATTTCTGGTCGCAAATGCGAAGTCCCCAGTTGTGCCCATGGTTCGCAAATGCGAACAATTGTTCGCAACTCCCAAGTTAGCAGGTCGGGGTTCGCAATTGCGAACCCCAGTTTGCAATTCCTACATCAGAGACTCAGCATTTTTCATACTTAGTCGAATTTCAAGTCATGTTTCACCCCACTTTCAAAATACCTCCCCTTAGGCAATTTTCAAGTTTCATCCCAAATCAATTTTAAGTCGATTTTTACTTGTTTCTTTCAATCATTAACATCATTTAACATGTTTTCCACTTGAAATCGATGATTTTCATGGGTAAAAATGGGGGTTTTGGGTAAAACCTAGGTTTTCGAAAAATTGGGGATTTGGATCTCAATTTGAGGTCCGATTTCAAAACAAATTATATATTTGAGTTCGTGGGAGAATGGGTGACCGGGTTTTGGTTCGAACCTCGGGTTTTGACCACGTGGGCCCGGGGGCGATTTTGGAATTTTTTGGGAAAAACTTAGGAAATTTATTTTTATGCATTCAAATTGATTCATTTAGTGTTTATTAAAGTAATTGAGCAACTTGTGATTAGATTCGAGCGAGTTGGAGGAGAATCGCGGGGTAAAGCGATAGTTGAGGATTGAGTGGAATTCAAGGCTTTGAGATAAGTGTTTGGTTTAACCCTAGCTTGAGGGAATAGGAGTTGAGTCTTGTTTGCTAATTGCTAAATGATCGAGTACGATGTGTAGGCATGGTGACGAGTTCCTATACGTTGGTGTCTAGCATGACCGTGAGTCCTTATATGTGGATTGTTTGGATATCGTTATGACTTCCGTGCTTAATTGATCGCTTTTATGTGTTGTAAACACCTTATGATAGAAATTGTGATCTTAGAACTTGTGGAGCATTGGCTCGGTTTCGCGGGGTAAAACACCTTCCAAATACATGTTTACTCCCTTATCCTTATTTGTGATGTTTGTTTGGGTGAGGTCTAGAGGTAAATGATATATGAGGTTCGGGTTGTGCGCCGCAACAACTGCTAAAGTGATATTTGAGGATCGGGTTGCACGCCGCAACATTTATAAACGATGTGGGTCGGGTTGCACGCTGCAACAATGATAAATGATATGGGTCGGGTTGCACGCCGCAATAGTGATATTCGAGGGTCGGGTTGCATGCCGCAATAATGACATTGTGGATCGGGTTGCACGCCGCAACAACCTTTGATACAAGTGTGTTAATTTGGGTGTTTGATTCTTGTCCGGTGTAAATTCCAAGTTGTCCTTAGACCGTTAGTTCGGACTCACTATTAATATTGTGATCTCCCCACAGCATGTTTCCCCCTCCCATATTACTTACTTGTCTTGTGCTTTCGTTTTCCGCTGTATATGTATATAGAATTGCACAGGTTTATGTGGTGTCCAGTCTAGCCTCGTCACTACTTCGCCGGGGTTAGGCTAGACACTTGCCAGCACATGGGGTCGGTTGTGCTGATGCTACACTCTGTGCATTCTTGCACATGTCCAGGTTTTGAGCAGCAGCAGCAGCAGTTTTAGCACGGGAGCATACTACCAGTCCAGAGAGACCGAGGTAGCTTGCAGGCGTCCGCAGGCCCGGCGTCTCCTCTATCCTTACTTTTGACTGTCATCTCATTGTATTCGAGATAAACAGATTTATGTTTCTTTCAGACTTTGTATTTAGTACTTCTTAGACGTTCGTGAGTATGCGACTCCAGTTCTTGGGTAGAGATACATGTTGGGATTCCGTATTTTATACCGCTACTTAAAAATTGAGACTTCCGCTTATGTTTTTATTCCGTCACTTTTATTTAATGTTGCTTAATGCTAAAAAGGAACATGTGTTTAGTCAATCAGTAAGTAAATTTGGCTTGCCTAGCTTCTTCGAGTAGGCGCCATCACGACTCCCGAGGGCGGGAAATCCGGTTCGTGACACGGATATTCAGAGTTGGCAAGGTAGCTGCATGGCGATCGCAACCTTGCTCTTCTCCCTCCTATATTCCTGAACTATATTTGTGTTTTCCAGATTTAATAGTCTTAGTTGTTATCAGATAGTCCTTAATAGATGCTCGTGACTTGTGACACCCCGATGTCGAGCTTTTGTTTTGTTTCCGCACTTTGTTATTTAGACTTATGCTATGAAGTTTTATCAATTAATAGCTTAAAAACATCTTTATTTTGAAATGTTGAATTATTTTTGGAATGTGTCGGCTGGCCTAGTTCCATGATAGGCGTCATCACGATCGGATAGGTTTTGGGGTCGTGACAAAAATAATATAGAAAAACATGATAAATTATTAGAATATTCCATCAATCTCTGGATAACATTTAAACAAAAAAAGTGAACACTTAGGGTAAAGAAAGAAATATAAAAGAGTGAATACAATCTTCAAAACAGATCTACGTACATTCCATCTTTCAAATTTAAATAAATGCTCCAAATGAGATAAATCATTTCGAATGTAGGAAAATTGAAGGTAAGACCCCAAGTCCTCCCCCTACATGTGTATAATTTTTAATATTCAATAAATTGGTAGGGATCTGGTCATACAGATAATTTCCTTACAACAACAAAAAAAACATCAAGAACAATTAAAAAAAACGACAACAAGAACAACAAACCTAATAGTAAGAAAATTAAGGACTGTCCCTCCTTATCTCTACTATTTTTTTTTTTTTTTTTTGAAGGTACTAATAAACTAGGAGTATCAAAGCTGCCTGCCACCACAGAGACGGATTTGATTAATAAAAAAACATTCAACCTGAAACCAAATCAAACAAACAAAAGCCCTAATTTTTGTCCAGAGGAAGCTTAAAGCGACACAAAGGACGAACATGATTTCTCTGAAGCCATTGAACAATACAATCTCCATGAAAAAGGTGTTTGCATGGCATGCGAGTAACTTCAACAACACCTTCTGCAATCAAATTATCAAAACATATAGTACAGTTCTCAGCCAGATTCACCTTCATATTTAGATTCTCCGCGCTCACTTTCTCCAGTGCTTTAACTGCATGCCTCGAGGCAGGAATAGGCACAACCTCAGTCTCTAGATCAAATGAGGGTAGGTTCACAGTTCGCTCTATCAACGCGATCTCACCCTCATCTGCTTCCCCATGATCACTTTGGTGAGAATTCGGAATTTCTTGAGGACGACGACGGACTATGTCCACTACCATTGGGATTCTTCTTGGGTTTTCAGTTTCTTGGAGAATCGACGAAGCCTTATTTACTATGTCTCGCATAATGTCTAGTTGATATATCAAAGGAACATGTAAACATTTAAGCATTCGATGTATTTTGCAGGACGACCATGTGTTTTGGTCCTCTATGTCAGAACAGATCCGTCTGACTATATGATAGTCAAAATGAGTGCGATTGTAAAATCTCCAACGACCTTCGTTTGTGACATAGTAATTAAGGTATAATTTTCGAATTCGGCATAGAAAGAAAAAATTATCCTCCGGCAGAATTTCATCGTCGCGGAGGATATTTCTTTTATGCCTAATTTTCCAATTAAAAGGATTACTAATTGCTTGGTTGAATTCTCTTGACATTATTACTGTTACGCGGCGCCTTCCTGAGATTCCTTGGAAGGGCGACGTAAGGCTAGGCAACTGATGTCAGTGCAGTTGCTGTCCGCCAACTGAGGTCCCCTCCGTACGCTAGACGAGATTGTCAGTGCCGTACGGGAAAACCAATGTCAAGAGCAATTGAGAGAACAGAAATGAGAATTCAGAATGAAAGAAAGCTTGATTGCATTAATGAAAGCTATTACAGAAAAGCAACGCGGTGTCGAAGGGGAGAGACACCAGTACAGAGAATTGCTTGCTTGCTAGAAAGTTTTGATTGCTTGATCCCCCCTAATAGTACTTAAAAAAAATAATCCAAAGTTACAAGACTAGACTTGACTAAGCTAGAGAAACATAATGGAAGTACATGAAATAAAACTACTCTATATTTACAATGAAAATGACTTAGTTTTCTATAAGGCAGCAGCAGGTCCGTTGTCAGCAGCAGTGTCTTTGGCATCACGGTCTGCGCGCGCGGTGTTGTCTGCGCGCACGGCGCTGTTGGCTTCTGCCTGCGGCTTGGCGCTGGCGAGGGATATCGGTGGGGCGACAGGGGCACCTGCGCGCTTGTCACTTGGCGCGGCCAAGACCACGGGGCCGTCCGTGGTGCTACGCATTGGGAGGCTTGCTAGGACGCCACGGGGCGCGCCCAAGGGGTCATGGGGCATGGCTGGAAAGCCGCCCATGACAGCAATTATGTTCACGAGCCAGTCATTTCGGTCGGGTATCCATACTTGTCGAAATTAATTGGCATTTGAAGACTTCAAGTGCTATTGAAATAGTAGTTTTTATGTAACATTAGCATTAACACAACTCCAGTCTAAGATCATATTGATTTTGTCAATAGACTGGGGCTGTGTTAATGCTAATGTTATATGAAAACTACTATTTCAATAGACCGAGGAAATTTTGAAAAATCAGAAGATGCTTTGTGAGAAAACATATGAGTGGAAACATAAGGGAAGAGAAGAGGAGAAAATAAAGGAAAAGGGTGTAACTACATCCCTTGATTGAAGGCACAAATAATGGATTGGGAGTCTTTTAAGGTGGATTGTATATATTTTGTAAACAAAACTTGTTTATGCCGGGTAATTAACTAAATATGGACATTAAAGGTAATAAAGTTTTAAATAATGTATAGGAATGAAAAAATTCCATAAATAAAATGGCCCAAATACAACTCAACACCCCTCCTCAAGTTGGCGGGTGATGACCAACCCCCAACTTGCCAAGTATTTTACTAAACTGAGCACCAGATAGAGGCTTCGTAAGCATGTCAGCCAGCTGCAACTTCGTGGGGACAAAGGAGAGGGAAATAAGACCCTCATGGAGTTTTTCACGAATAAAGTGGCAATCCAAGTCAATGTGCTTTCTTCTTTCGTGAAAAACTGGGTTCTTGACAATGTAAATGGCGGATTGGCTGCCACAGTAAAGAGAAACTGGTACCACGGAAGGAAAAATTAACTTAGCCAACAAACGAGAAAGCCATGCCAATTCTGCCACCACGCGATGCATGGAACAGTATGCAGCTTCCGCAGAACTCAAGGAGACAGTTGGTTGTTTCTTTGATTTCCAGCAGAGCAAGCTAGAACCAAGCAGCACAATAAAGCCACTGATGGATCCCCGAGATAAAGGACAGGCAGCCCAATCGCTGTCACAAAAAGCCTGCAACTTGAAATCAGAAGTAGTAGACATGAAAGGCCTTGCCCGACAGTCCCCTTAACATAACGGAGTATATGCAAGGCAGCTTGGAAATGGCCCTCACAAGGTGAGTGCATAAACTGACTGAGAAGTTGAACCGAGTAAGATAAATCAGACCTGGTGTTGGTAAGGAAGTTTAGCTTCCCAACCAACCTGCGATATACAAGAGGATTGACAAAGGATTCCCAGCATTAGAAGTTAACTTGCAAGGCACAGGCAATGGAGCAGAAACAGGAGAAAGATCATGAGAATCAAATTCAGTTAACATATCAACAGCAAATTTACGTTGTGTAATGATAACACCAGCAGATTCTCTAAGAACTTCTAGACCAAGAAAGTAATGAAAGATACCCAAATCTTTGATACGAAACTTTTGATCCAAAAATGATTTTAGAGAAGTTATCTCGGTAATGTCATTTCTAGTTACCAAAACATCATCAACATAAACCGCTACAATAACAATAGAAGAAGAAGAATGCTTCAGAAAGAGAGAATAGTCATTTCTGGAGACAATGTAACCCCTAGAACACAAAGCATCCGGCAACTTAGAATACCACTGTCTAGATGCTTGTTTGAGGTCATACAAGGATTTTCCAAGTTTGCAAACCATAGAAGGATCAGGTACAGTCATGCCTTGGGGTATTTTCATATAGACCTCCTCCTGAAGATCCCCATGTAAAAAGGCATTATTAACGTCGAGTTGGAACATGTCCCAACCCTTTTTAACAGCTACAACAATAATACTCCTAATGGTGGTCATCTTGACCACGGGGGAAAAAGTATCAGTGTAATCAATACCCTCTTGTTGGGTGTCTCCCCTTGCCACTAGCCTTGCTTTAAATCTCTCAATATTACCATCCGCCCTATACTTGATTTTATAGACCCACTTATTACCAATCGGCTTCTTGCCAGGAGGCAAAGGCACAATGGTCCAGGTTTGATTAGCTTCAAGAGCTTCAAACTCTTTAAGCATAGCTTCTTGTAAAATAACCTGGTGAAAACTAGTGGGTTCCTGAACAGTGTCCAGATTCTTTACTAAAGACTGATTCTGTAAAGACAGAGAACTGAGGCAAAGATTCTTAGGGAAGGAGGAGGTATTAGTTAATTTAGAAAGTGGAGAAGAAGAAGCAGCAGTACACACATAATCTTGCAAATGAGGAGGAGGATTATGTGGTCTACTGGATCTTCTTAAAGGAATTGGAGAGGAGGAAGAAGTGACAGGGGAGGAACTAGAAGTGACAGGACATGAGGAAGTAGAAGTGACAGGACATGAGGAAGCAGGAGGAGAAGAAAAAATGGGAGGCGAGGAAGAGTTAGAGTCATAAGTACCTTCAGAAACATGTACATTACCACCATTAACATCAGAAACTCCACCTACATCAATATCAATATGCATTGAGTTAGGGAGAGAAGGAAAATAGGATGGAGAAGAAGAAGAATGGGCTGAAGTGTAAGGAAAAATTGTTTCATGAAACACAACATCTCTGAAAATAAAAACTTTCTTAGTGTGAAGGTCAAGCACCTTATTACCTTTCTTGCCAAATGGGTGCCAAGAAAGACACAAGTTGTTGCCCGAGGCTGAAATTTATCCCTTAGTGGTTTAGGAGTTGTAACATAGCACAAACACCCAAAAGCTTTGAGGTGAGAATAAGCGGGAGAAGATCCAAATAAAAGCTCATGAGGGGATTTACCATGCAAAATAGAAAGAGGGAATCTGTTCACTAAGTAAGTGGCACAAAGCAAACAGTCACCCCAAAAAGAAGTTGGCAAACCAGATTGGAACAAAAGTGCCCTAGCTGTCTCTAAAAGGTGGTTGGGTTTCCTTTCGACTACTCCATTTTTTTGTGGACTGTGAGGACAAGAAGTACGGTGAATAATTCCCTTTGAAGCCAGAAAGGCAGAATTTTCAAGACTGGACACTCAAATGCATTGTCAGACCTCAGAATCTTAACCATAGCACCAAACTGTGTTTCGACCATAGAAAAAAAAGCTTTCAAAATGGTGAAAGCATTACTTTTGCAACTCAACATATGAGTCCAAGTAACACTGCTGTAATCATCAACCATTGTGAGAAAGTACTTATGACCAGAATATGTTGGGGTGTGATAAGGACCCTAAGTATCAATATGAACTAGATCAAAAACAGCTTTGGAAGAAATAAAGCTGTGAGGAAAAGATAGTTGTTGTTGTCTAGCCATTGGACAAATATTACAAATAAAAGGTTGTTTAGTGTAGCCGGGAAAAGATAAACTGGGAATCTTTTGCAACTTAGAAAATGGAATATGACCAAGTCTATGTGCCAAAGTTGAACATCTTTATTTATTGAACCAACAGCATTACAAGCAGAATTATTGATGGTATTTACAGGTGCAGAACATGAAACAGAATCACTCATGTTATTTACAATTGTAGGAATAAGAGTGAAAGTACAAGTATGTTGATGGCTGGTAGAATTTTCAAGCATAGAGTTGTCCAGTACATAGAGAACTTCAAATAGTCTACCAAGAGCCAGTGGCCTCTTCTGAGAAAGGCCCTGCAGCAGAAGAAAGGAATCAGGTGTAAAAAGAACATTAGCTTGTAAGTGAGAGCACAACTTATGCACTGAGAGTAAGTTGTATTTGAAGCTGGGTACAAAGAGGACATTTGTTAAAGTGATAAATGAGGTTAAAGCTAGTGATCCTGTACAAGTAACCTTAACCTTATACCCATTAGGAAGAGTAATGAGATATGAAACTGATAAAACATGTAGATTCGAAAGGAAGGACTTGTTTGAGGTCATGTGATCTGTTGCCCCAGAATCTATAATCCAGTAATCAGTATAAAGTTTAGAATTTAGACAAATACAAGAACCACAACTAGCATGAAAAATAGAAGGTATTTTACCAGCAAAATGTGCATAATTAGTCAAAGGATCAGGAGACACAGGTTGTTTTTCAGGATTAACATGAGTATGATGCAGTAGTGAGACCAAATCTTGCAATTGTTGAAAGTGTTGTGGTGTGAAAGTACCACTGACAGAAGAGGAAGTTTGTCGAGGAGCATCACTATACTGGTCAGCATTACCAACACCAGATGAACTCCCAGTCTGAACAGAAGCAGCCATTATACGCTTGTTCTTGGTGAACTTAAAGGCTGAAGGGAAGCCATTCAACCTATAACATTTGTCGATAGTATGACCAGATTTTTTACAGTATTTACATGACACATTAGAGTTCTTCTGGCCAAACAAGTTGAGTTTAGGAGGAAATTTTTGTCCACCAAAAGAAGCAGACAGAGAAGCAGGCTCAGGAACAATATGAGAGATAGATTGTACTTCAGATTGTGTCTCATTTTAGAGAAGCACAGAATATGCTTGGCTGATGCTAGGAACAGGTTTCATCATGGTGATATTTCTCCTTGCTCCACTATAACTATCATTAAGTCCCATTAAGAATTGGTTAAGTCTCTGAGTTTCTTTCTCCTTCAGTGTTTTGCTTTTCCTCCACATTGACACTCATAAGTGCATCCTGAATCGTTGTTTAGTGAATCTAATTCATCCCATTTCTTCTTAATTTTTGTATAATAAGTCTGAATATCAAGAGATCTCTGAGTTAAAGCACTGAGCTCTTTCTGTACTTGATAAATTCGTGCTCCATTCGACTGACCATATCGCTCATTAAGTTCATCCCAAATCTGATAGGCATACTTACTATATATGATACTGCCATAAATGTCCTGAACCAAAGAGTTAAGTAGCCAACTAGATACCATTAGGTTGCATCATTCCCATTGCTTGAGGAGAGGCGAACCTGTGGGTGGTTTGACACAAGAACCATCGATAAAACCAAGTTTATTCATTGCCCCCAAAGCAATATACACACCACGGCTCCATGCTCCAAAACTAGTACCATTGAAACGCACAGGGACAATCATAGTGCCAGGATTGTCAGAAGGATTGAGATAGAGCTCATGAGTTGGATTATTGAAATTTGACAGGTCAGACGAAGAAGATATTGAATTATCACCCATCGCTACCACAAACAAGATGAGTAAAGGAGAGAATTTATCGAAATTTGAGGCAGAAAGACAGCGAAGTTATCGCCAAAACCACGAAAATCGCAAGCGAACCTCTGAACTTGTTGAAGAAGTGAAAATTACAACTCAAAGCTTGAGAGACACAGCTAAAATCCTCAGATGTGAAGAAAAATCTAAAAAAAAAAACAAAATCAGAAAAACTCCGACGAAAATTAGGGTTTCTGAAAATTCTCAAAGAACACCTTGATACAAAGCTGAAAAACAAGATGAGATGCGAAATCAACTCTGATTCCATGCTAGAAATCAGAAATTTGACCCGGAATCTATGATGAATTCCGGCGATCGAAACAAATGCCAAACAGAGAGAAGAATGGCGTGAGAGATGCAGCAGATGGAATAGAATATATCTGGTCTTTCTCATTAGTCTCAAAAGGTATGACTGTACAAGTATTTATAGATTGGGCCTAACTAAGTCTATCTAAGATTTGGGCTAACTAATTACATATCTAATAAAAGAAACACAGTAGATAAATAAAATGGCCCAAATTGGGTTATTACTTTAGTATAATTATTCACAAGTTAATATCCTCATGGGAGCTAAATAAAATACGCTACAAGTTCAAAAATGACAGATTGTCCAGAAAACAAAGAAAAAAAGGATGAAAATTGGCTTTACGGAGCACCCATATGTCCTGCTTTCTTGCATATTACTGACTTCTATTATTTTTTAAGAAATTTAAATATGAGATAAACTTTTATCTCTCATGGGCTTCAAAAAATATTGGATGTGATTTAGAGTATTAATTCTGTCTTGTCTCTAAAGAAAAGTAGAGTCAACCGACTCGTGCTTTTTTTTTTTTAACCCCAATGATTGGGTGTTCATATATTATCACCAAAAAAAGTGGGCAGCTGCCAACACTTCAAAAAAGGCCAAGGTACATTCCACCTTGACCTGTATCAACTAAGAGTTCTTTAGCTAACAAAAAAATTCGCTTTGTCGTATCTTAGCGTTATGCTAGGCAACTGCATTCTATCTAACAAATATAGTCCTACTACACATCTAGGCAAGCTTTGCCAATCAAAATACATACAAGGGTCAACTAAGTTAACAGCAGCCTTTGCCAAGCTATCAGCAGTCCGGTTCGCTTCTCTGAAGCAATGAGACTGTACAGTTAAGCTGGAGCATGATCTGCCTTAAAGCATCAATTGGTTCCTTCATTTTCAAGTTAGTAAAGTGATTGTTTTTCAGCATTTCAACCACTACCAGAATCCATTTCCAAGTCACAATTTACATAGCCATGTTGCATACACCATTGAGCACCAAAGAGGGCTGCTTGGGCTTCTGCCAGATTGTTACTAGAGCATACAGCTGGAACTGAGTATGCCATAATCATGTCACCTGTATGATCTCTAACAACCCCGCCTATTCCTACTTTTCCTTCCGCGAAGCTGCTATCACTGTTAATCTTCACTCTGTTTTCAGGTGGTCTCAACCACTTAAAAATCTTCCATGTCGAAGTTGGTTTGAGGCTTTCAACAATTTCACATAGTTTCAACCATGAATTTCCAAAGTTACAGTTTTTAAAAGTTCTTCCCATCATCATTTTGATTATCCACCAAGACTGGTGTTCCATGGTTCCCTACCATATTTTCTTCTGCCCCCCGTACCTACATGCGCATCCGTGCTTCCAAATTTCCCACACTACCACAATTGGTGTAATGTGTAGGATCATTTTATGTACCCCGTTCTTCGGTTTAGTTTCCCACCATTTCTTTAACATGCTGTTAATTGATGTGGCCCTATCATCAATGCCCAAAGGTCCACCAAACTTCCTCCACATTCTGTTAGCTACTTCTCCATTCAAAAATACATGTTGAAGAGTTTCCCTCTTTGGAACATTGCAACAGTCACACTCAGATACAACATTGCTTCCAAACACTCCCTTAGTGTCATCAAAGGGCAGCTTCCTTTGTATCAATCTCCAAGTCAAGAATGATAATTTAAAATGGAGCTTTGGGTGCCATACCTTATGCCTGAATGGATCCTTCTGCCTTGGGATTTTAGAGAGGGAATGAGTCGACTTGGTTGAGAATTGCCCGTCTGCTGAAGGGTCCCAAACAGGTCTTTTGCATTTGGATCTCCAATTTTTATTTTGGATATTTGGCTAATAAGTTGATCAGGTATGATCTCTACTAGCTTCATAACATTCCATTTGCCCTCTTGAATGTAGTCTTCCACCTTGTCTTTAGCAAACTTTGCTTGACATGTGATTAGGTGAGCCAGTGCCCCATTTCCTGTCCAGTTATCCCACCACAAATTGTTGTTTCCCATTTGAATTTTCCAAGTCAAATTCTGTTCTGCTTTTCTCTTGATCTGTATCATCTTTCCCAATGAATGGAGCCTTAGCAACAGGGTGAACTCTTGAACAATACTTTGCTTTCAAGAATGATGCCCATAAAGAATCTTCAGTTCTGAATTTCCACCACCTTTTATAAGCAAATGAGTCGCTTATTGCTTCCATTCTCTTAATTCCAATTCCTCCTTCCTCTTTTGGGTAGCACAGGTTTTCCCAAGCATCCCAATGATATCTTTTCTTTTCATTACTTGTACCCCAAAAGAATCTCGCTAGGTGCCTTTCCATTAGCTTTAGAGTACCCTTAGGTGGGTTCATTGCTGCTAGGGTATATGTTGGAAGTGATTGGAGAACATGTTTGATCAGTGTGGCCTTTCCTCCACTGGATAGTAGTTTGCATTTCCAACCAGAGATTCTTTTAATGATCTTGGTGAGGAGCTCATCAAAGTAACTTAGCTTTTTCCTTCCTATATATAAGGGGCAGCCCAAATAATTGAAAGGAAATTGTTTATGCTTGTAACCAGTCTTGTCTATCATCCTGTTAGCCCTGGAAATAGATACCTTTGGAGATGTGCAAAAGAAAGCTTTTGTCTTCATTAACTTTCTGTCCAGAACTCCTCTCATAGAGCCTAATCTGCTTCATCACAAGCCTTATTGACTTACTCTTTCCTCCACAAAACATAACCATGTCATCTGCGTAGGCCAGGTGATTGATTCTGGGTCCTCTATTGTTCATAGAGAATGGAACAAACCTCTAGTCATCATAAAGTCTATTCAATAATCTCGAGAATACCTCAGATCCTATGATGAATAGAGCTGGAGATAGAGGATCTCCTTGTTTCAATCCTTGAGAAGAAGGAAGAAACCCCTCCTAGTGCCATTAACAATTATCGAGTACCATAACTCTGAAATCAACCTGCCAATAGCCTCAGTCCACCAGCTAGAGAAGCCAAAGTTTCTAAGGACAGATATCAAGAACTCCCAAGATACTCTGTCATACGCCTTTGCCATATCCAGCTTTATCACCATATTTCCCCCTGTGTTAGGTTCTGATATTCCATGGATTATTTCTTGAGCAAGCAGCACATTATCAGTGATTATCCGACCCTTCACAAATCCACTTTGATTCTCTAAGATTAGCTTAGGCAGTAATGGATTTAGTCTTCTAGCCAATATTTTAGAGATGATCTTAGCCGAGAAGTTACTCAGATTTATTGGTCTGAAATCAGCAAATGTAGTTGGAGAATCAACTTTTGGTATTAAGACAAAGCATGTATGTGAGTAGAATCTTGTAAGCTTATTTCCATTGAAGAAGCTCTTCACAAATTCTATGACATCAGTAGCAATAATAGACCAGCACTTGTGGTAAAATGTGCCATTGAATCTATTTGGGCCTGCTGAACTTGTTAGACTCATATCTAGGATCGCTTCTCTGACCTCCTCTCTACTTACCATTTGTGATAGTAAGTCATTGTCTTCCCTGGTTATAGATTCTGTGATGCAGCTGATTACATCCCTACTTACAACAGTAGCATTGAGATTAAACATGGACTCAAAATGTCGAACAACAGCCTTGGATATCTTATCATCCCCTTGAATCCATCTTCCTCTATGATTCTTCACTCTGTGGAGTTGTAATCTTCTCTTCTATCCTTGATAGCATTGTGAAAGTATCTAGTATTGCAGTCTCCTTCCTCGAACCATTTTATTTGGGATTTTTGCTTGAGCATTGATTCTTGCATTGCCATCCATCGTACATATTCTGCTTGAGCTTTGTTCAATTCTGTTTTGGACTGTTCTGTGTTGTTGCTTTGATCCAGCTCTTCCAGTCTTTGTACCATATCTTTCCTATTCATCCACCTTTTTATACACATCCCCAATGACTTCTCTAGACCATCTACTAAGTCTCCTTCCCAGTGCTTTTAGTTTCTGCTGAAGTCTCCACATAGGATTCCCAGCCACTTGTCTACCCCATACCTCTTGGACTAATTTATAGAATCCTGGTTGATCAACCTAGAAGTCTAAGAATTTGAAGTACATAATATGGTCAGCTTGATCCTCTTTATGTTTCACTAGCAAGGGTCTATGGTCTGATCCTGATCTACTGAGATGCCTCACTATTGTATTCTGGAATTTATGGATCCATGAATCATTAGTGAGAACTCGATCGAGCCTTTTCCATACTCTTTTCCTGGGACACCAATTATTACACCAGGTATATATAGATCCAACATATCCTGCATTTGACACCCCGCAAAGGTCAAGACATTATGCAAAATCATAGCTTTTTGAAGCTCTATGTGGCCTACCTCCCAGCTTTTCGTAGGGTTCCAAAATAACATTGAAGTCACCACCTATACACCATGCACCATCAACTTGTGATTCTGTATTCACCAAACTTTCCCACAAGTCTTTCCTTTCCCCAGCAATACACTTTGCATAAATAGCAGTTGTGAAGATCCCATCATCCTCATTATTTGATTCAAATCGTAGAGTCATCTGTTGATCATCCATTCTTATCATGTTGGCATTCACATATTTTGACCAAAAACACCATATTTGTCCAATCTCGTTAGACATACAATGTTCAAAACCCAGGAACCTTTTGTATCCCTCTATTTTTTGTTTGTGAACAAATGGTTCAAAGATCGCAACAAACTGAACCTTATTTTTCTTAACTAAGTTTTTAAGCCCTATGATTGGCTTTTTGAGACCTCATTCCCCTAATATTCCAGAATATTGCACTGATCATCAATCAGTTAGAATTGTTGGTTTTGTGTCCTCCCCTCAGAGTAAGGTTTGGATTTAAGTTTCCTTTCTTTTCCACTTTTCTTGCATCTGCTTCTGCTTTTGCCTCTGCTTCTTCCTCTAGGGGATAGCCCTTCATTATCTACCACCTATTTTAGATGTTGTTGGAAGCTATCTTCTTGCTCATCAATCAAGCTGTCTACTTGTTCATCTTCCGAGCTATTAGGAGCCTCCTCCTCAAGTTGCTTCAAACAGTCATCATTCGATGTTTGTATAGCCAACTTGCTTGTAGTTTGGAGAGTCATCTGATGCTTCCCCAGATCCACCACCAGCTGTATACCCGACTGGTTCTTAATTTCTGATCCTAGGCTTGACGACTCCAATATAGACTCCTCTACCCTTTGAATGCTGCTGCTAGATTTTTCAATATAGGCCTGCTTTGTTTTTCCTTGTACTTCAGAGCTAGTTTGTGGTATTTCATTTGTCTTCTTCTCCACATTGTCTATATTGTTAGAGGTCTCCATTCTGTGAGTTGTACCCGCCATTTGGTCCTCTTCTTGCCCGGCCTGTCCCCCCCGATGAGGTTCTCTATGATCATTTGCTTTGCCTTATTTCTGTTCTCTATCAGCTTGCTTATCCCCGGTTTGAAAGTCACATTTGGTTTCTTTTTAGCAGCCTTCTTTGCACTTCCATTCCTCTTCTTGTTCCTTCTTGTTCTCTTCCTCATTGTATTGTCTTCTTCTGTGCTGTCTATCTTTTCTGCGATGGGTGCTGCATTCTCAGGCTTGTTTTCATTTTTGTCATATTGTTTTTCATTAGTTTCATTAACTTCCATCCCTCCCTGTTCTTTCCTCTTTTCTGTTCCCACTGCTCCTCTGCTACTTGCCTCATCTCCTGGAATAATTATCTGTTGAGTAACTTGTTGTGGTTACCCTTTTCTTTGCTTTCATCAGTCAACTTGTCTGCCTCTTCATTACCCTCTTGTGCCTTTTCTTCCATTCTTTCTATCTCCCTTTGTTCTACCTGTTTATTCTTCTCCAACACCCTGCATTCGATCAACGAATGCCCGAGCTTTTTACAATGCCTACAGTACTTGGGAACTCCTTCGTACTTCACCATCTGTGTAAAGCCTCTCAATGGAGAGTCTTCATCATCTGAACCTACCCAGACACTAGTTAGCAATGGCTTCAGTAGGTCAACCTCCACTCTAACCTTCGCCATGCTAGGACGGGTCCTGCAGGCAGTAGCTATGTCCATCTCTAATGGAATTCCAACTGCACTGGCTACCTACTTGACATAGTGCCAAGTGTGCATGTGAAATGAAAGCTGAGGTAATAGAATCCAAACTGGGACAATTGGGATGTCTTCTTCTGGTTTAAAATCTGGCGTCCATTTCTGGAGCCACATTTGACGGCCTTCAATTTTAATAACCCTCCTGAACCATATTGTGTTGACATCCTCATCGTTGGTAAAATCCAGGAACACATTGTGATTATCATAGACTCCAATTTTAACTGATCCCTTTAGGGTGAATTTCTCCGCAAATCTCGATCTAATTTTCTCTATTTGTGGTCTGATTTTGATAAATCTTCCCACAATGGTTCTTCTACATTCCTCCGCCATAACTCCATAATAGTCCTTTGCTTTGAAGATTATAGCAGGTATTTCGTTATGTGTTGTCTTCCTTGCAGTTACAGCTTCGCATCCCCGGCGAGTGGATGATGCAGATGTAGGAGGAGCCATGGTCACTCTAGTGGCATATGAGATCTTCCCTGTGTTTCCATCCAAAGGTTGAATCGGCGCATCTTGGAGTTTCGTTTGGGCTGCCGAACGCGCCGGATTAGCGCCGTCCGGTGGCTCCATGGGGAGGGGCGTGGATATTTAGGCTGTAGACGGTGGTATTTTGATTGGGATTTTATCGGGCGCGTGAGGCGCGTAGTGTGTTGTTAGTGTTTTTTGTACTTTTGTATATATTACCGACTCGTGCTTAAATTTAAGGAAATGCCATAATTCCAGTACCAGGTATACAAAAATGCATACAAACTATCCAGTAAGCTGGAGCCAAGCAAACCAGAGAAATGGAAACCTGCTTCTTTTTTTCTCCAGACAAGTCGTAGTGGAGAACCCCTTCTTCTTGACCATTACTTTCAAATTTAGAGAAAAAGAGAACCCAAAAAAAAAAAAAAAAAAAAAAAGATATATCAGATCTAGTCAAGCCCACCCCAAGAGAAAATCTTCCCATTTTGAACCCCATCTATTTAATTATTCCATTTTGCGATTCAACATATTATTACATTTGATATAATTTGGATGGCAAAATCCACTAATTAAGGCTAATATTCAGAATCAAAGTCTTCTATGTATAGTCGTAAGTCCCCTTTTAGGGTAATCATGCTCTTGCAAAAAGCTATATATGGTCCAGCAGCTGATATGACTCAACCCCTAACGTAGGGTACACAAAAAAAGAGAGGATATATTTCTATAGTAATTGAGACGACAACGAAAATGTAGTATATAATCTAGTCGATCAACTTCCCCAACTAAGGTGTGAATGTTCAGAAAAAAGGAGGGGAAAAAAGTACACACTAGTGACAATATATACAAGTTGGGAACTTCATGATAGTATTAAGTATTTGCAGCTATCTATACAGATAGTTAAACGAAAAGACTAAATTGTTCACAAGATAACAAACAATGGAACTCAATACATTATGGAATAATATTACTAAAGTTAGCAATGAAGCTGATAAATTTTCCCCATCATCACAAGGGAATAGGAAACTTAGTAGCTCAACAAAGAAGAAAATTCACCTGCTTCATCATTTAGCTTATCAACCTTATTCTTACAAATACACTAAATTATATTAGTGAAAAAAAAACAATCTCTATATATGTAGTACTTAATAATGCTCACCACCATGCTAATGCTCCTCAACAAACCCCTCCCATGCCTGAGAATTTTTTGTTGCCGAGCAATTGCCAGGGTTGCACATTTTTTCCAAATACCAAAATAAAAAAAAGAAAAGAAATCTTGCTTAAAAAGAGCTTGTAGGGAACATGTAAACTCCAAGAGTAGTCAAGAATTTCATTGATTAACAAGGAGAAATTCTTGCTTACTCTTGAAGAATAATTTCCACTAATTAGTGAGATTAACTTCATCATCACTAGTGCACTCCTTATTAAAATTGTCATCTTCAAAGCCATTATTAAGAGAAGGGTGAGGAGAATGGCCTTTACCAAATGACCTAATATGATCTTTAAGAGACCTCTTATGCTTAAAATCAGATCCACAAATGCAATACCAAAGCTTGCCACAATTCTTCTCATGTGTCCTCCAATCTCCTTTCACTGCAAATGTCTTCCCACATTTCCTGCAGTTAAATGCTTTGGTTCCATGTTTCCTCTTGTAGTGTGTTTGAAGGGTTCGAAAATCCTTCAATGGCTTTGCTCGTGGATGGTTGATGTTGTTCTTGCAGCCTTGAGCACAACAGTAGCATGGAAGCCTCAGCATTGCTGCTGGCTGTGTTCCTCTTAGTGATTCTGGTCCTTTCCTGTATTCCGAACCATGCCCCCACATGTGCATCTGTAAACATAATCCAAGAAGTTTACTAATTATTGCCAAAATATAAAAAGGTTAAAGGGGATTCAACGATATACAGTTATATAACATACATACATAAAAATAAAATTTTAATCTAGCTACTACATAGTGTAATCTTCGGATGAAATTAGCGGTCCTTAGATTAAGGTGGCTCCGCCACTAAACATAATACATTAATTTCCGCATTGGATCAATGTAAATAATTTGTTTACACTTATAAAGTGTAATTTAACTTGTTCTAATCGGTTGTCTGTCGTATGTTTCAAGTAATAATAATGCAAGATAAACAGGGATAGATAAAAGAAGAAGGACAACAGATGCATTTCCTTTTTCTTTTTTACGCCTATACGAAGTTTAATCATTAAGTTACAATTCCACCTAGTGTAAAGATTCCTTAATTTGGAAAAGTGCTACTGTACGGGCTTGAGAAACTCTTTACATTAGGGTTACGTCAATGCCCAATGCTTCACCTAGATCAAGAACTTTACTATAATTTGCTATTTAACCATTAATGTAAAACTTGGCTGACTAGCTAGCAAGCAGAGGCGGATCTAGGATTTCTAGCACCATTGAAAATGCAAGAAAAAAGTATCTTTGAATAAATAGCTTAGCATTCAACCATGTGCACCATCTAACCTTTTTGGAGCATGAAAGCCAGCATTTAATATTGATTAATTTTACGAAGTATATACCATGTGTTCACGTACACCGTAAAAACGACCTAAATCCACCCCTGCTAGCAAGTATGAATAATCATATGGTTTATATAATGTGTAGTATTTTTGCTACAAATTAAAAGGAGCGGACTGTAAATGAGCTATGTCAATTTTCTTGGAGAAATTATGAAAAGGTATTACGGAATGAAGTTATAGGGACATATTAAAGAAGAAGGAGAAGAAACTGATTAAAGATCGGTCTGATTGTTGCGCGAGTAAGCAGTCATCTGTAATGCATTGACTGCTTTATCAGCAGTATATGTCAGATATTTATTTATATTGATTATTCGAAATAAGATGAATAAACTTTAAGCACAGAAAAATGTTAGGAAATATATATTTAAGAATATACTGATGATAAAACTCGATGCATGAAGTGAAGATTGAAATAATCATCACTTAATTCAGCATACTAAAACCAAAATAAAGAAAAGATTAACTTTCTCATGCATATGTAATTTCATTAATTGTTTGTTGTTTTATCATAGAAGTTGTGATTAATTAAAACAATTAGTAAGAAAATTAGAGACAAAACCACGATCTAGAGTCAAATATTGAGTTCAAAATGAGTGTAATCTTATCATTCATATGTGCCTATGTATACGTATGTATATAAGTCGACTTACAAAAAATAATGAGTTTAGTTGATCTTACAAAATTCACTCTAAATCTGCCTTTAAAGAAAAAAGAGAAAGATGAAATATCAAACAAAAATTCAGAAGACATATAAAGTTCATGACTAAAAATATAAAGTTGATGACTAACCTGCATGTTGTTGTACCTATTGAAGGTCTTGTTGCATATATTACAAGTAAATTGCATGGGACCAACAAGAATTTGAGCTGGTGTGGGTATCCAAAACCTACTCTCACTGTTGAAATTGCAACCTTTAATTTTACTGCTAAGTTTCTCTCTATTTTCTTCTTCCTGTTTGAAGCTAAAAGGTAGCTTTGCTTCAACATCACAACTATCAGGAAGCCCTATATGCAAAGAAACCGTAACTTTCTCCATCTTTTCTTCCTTCACTTCACACCACTCCTTTTTTCTTTCTCCAATATCTTCCTCCTTCCTCTCCGTTTTCGGATCGGTTAATTTGTTAAGAAGAGGTAAACATTGAACTGCTTGATCAATATTCATATCTTGAACTTCTTGTGGATTGTAAAGGAGAGGAAGTTTCAAGAAAGTTATGGGATTTTCTGGTTCATGGTGGATTAGTACTCTTGGTTGAGTGATGGCGGATGAAGAAGAAGAGGAAGAATTAGAAGGAGAGGGAGAAGAAGAAGAAGAAGAATTAGATGATGGCTTTAACCACTCAATGAAGTTTGGAGCTTGAAAGCAAAGATCCATGTCTTGAACAATATGGGAGTAATTGTTCCTAATCCCCATTTTGGAGAGATAGAATTAATGAACTCTCTCTCTTCAATTCAAGAGTTCCTTCTCTTAGATGGTTATATTGGCTTTTTATTTGGACTTTTTATATGGGAAAAGCTCCACTTAAGGTTGATTTATGAAAAGTGGTTTGGTTTGTCTTTTAAGAACTTTTTGTTTTCCTCACTTTAGTTTCTTCATTCATGAGGTTTTAGTCTCACATAGAGACGGGGGTTGTGGATTAGTGGTGGGGGTAGATAATGACATACAAATATGTGGCTCACTATTGAAGGAGAATCCTATAATAGTTAGTATGATTTTCTATTTTATATCAGCAGTATATTTTTAATTTGCAAGTATCAGTTATTTTGTCTTATTCGTAGTGTTACTAATCTCTCTTTTAATAATATTTCCTATATTTATCTTTTAAATGAAATGATAGTCTAAAATTCTTTAAACTCTAGTTATAGTACGTATAGAATTGGCAATATTACCTCATAGTTGGTTTATTTTTTACTTCGCATACTTGTTTTTTGAGTATACTTGTATTCTGGGAGTAGTTATATGCCGGGAGACTTTACTCATATGTAGAAAATTAATGATGTTGTATGTATAACCCTAAATTTAGTTCTAGGATTTTATACAATTAGATTTATAGAGAAGAGGGTTAATCCAAGTCATAATTAATGTCCAAGTTGCAGATCTAGTATTGTTATGAATAATATTAAACGTGTGTTGTTAGATAAGAATATCTTAGAGTAATGAAGCAATAACGACTTAAGAAAGTGAAAGATAGCAATAAATGACAATAAATGACATTTAAGTAACAAAAGGAACAAGGTTCACCCAAAAAGGGTGAGATTTTCCACTGAACTTTCTGACAATGATGGATGATGATAAGCGATTGAATATTCCAATTCCTCTTGGATCGGGAGAGAAAAACAGAGGAAAAGAAGCATAAAGGTAAACTTTGTATATATTCAATAAAGAGAGAATCTTCACAGAGAGTGTCAATGTTCTTCTTTACAAGAATGTTCGATCCCCTTTCTAGAACTACATCTCTTCCTATTTATAAGGATACACGGGTCAAAAACCCTAGATAGTACAACAGAAAGGAATATTTGCTAGAATATTCTCTAGGAAATCTAAATTCTTAAACTAGTCGTTACTGTGCGCCGAGGAGGAATGCTCGTCCTCGTCTTCGTCCTCTATTAAACCACCTCGACCTCGAAGACAATGTGCCTTCTTCATATGACCTCGACCTTTTGGGGTCAAGTTGATACGTCATAATGTCGACACGTCATAGCCTTCAAAGGCTTTTATCTCCGTTGACCAGGTCAAATGTATGACATGAAGTTTTTCGCCCATACAGTTAGTCCCTCCGCTTGTCGAGGTCGTCCTCGTGGAAGGGCTTGATAAGTGGATAATAGTGGCCGTGATCTTTATAAGAGGCTGGTAACGTGGATCTTTGAGAGTCATATATTTCGAACTTTCAATCTTCTCGAGTGACCTCTGTAGAGAAAACTGACATGGATGGGATGTGACGTCATGACGTCATTCGTCATGATGACGCCTGTTCCCGATAAGTCGTGCCAGGTCATGCGCAAACTTTGAATTGGTTCTGCCATTTTTATTTTGGCTGCCATTATGATGAGCCGCTCCAGTTTCGAGGTTCCTCTTCTATAAAGAGGGGGATGATCCCTATTTTTTGATTATACCGTCATTGCTGATGTTAGAATCGCCTTTGCTTTCTTTGAATTTTCTTCTCTAGCTCTTCATTCTCTAACTTTCCCTCCCGTTTTTTAAACTCTTTTCATCCTTAAAATTCTTCAAACTTTACAATCATGTCTGACTTGTCTTCTGATACTCGTGGTGGAAGGGTTTTTGGTGTGAATGAGGATATTCTGGCTACTTCATTGGTTGTTATGGCCTCCGTTAGCGGAAGAGACGCCATCTCTACCGTCAAAGCGGAGTCTCTTCCATCAGTGAAAGAAATTATTCCCCGCAACCCCGACACAAAACCGGATTTACTACGGCAGTCGAAGGCGGTGGCCGAGGTTTTTCGATCCTCTATGACGGCCAAACGTTTAGCAGAAATCAAGGATAAATGTGGCCTTCCTTATCATGTGGAGCTCGTACCCGCCGGTGATGAAGAAGTGATCACTCACCGCCCAAGGTATTGTGCTCTATTTGCCTACCCTTTCACTGTAGGCTATTCGTTTCCCCTTCCCCATTTGGTGGAGGAATTTTGCCGTTATTATGGGGTGTGCCCTGCTCGGCTCGCTCCCTTGGTCTACAAAGTGATCAAGATGATTTTGAAATTTGCTGAGTTAGCTGATGTTGAGGTCACCTTGCGGCACTTAGTACGCCTATTTATGCCCAACTACTACCGAGGCACGATGTTGAACATTCGGCACCGGGAAAGCAAGTCTCTGGTCGTTAGGATGTACGACAAGGAAAGTCGACAATTTTGTCTTTTGTCAAGACTGAGTACGTTGTGGCCAAGCTTGGAACTATACTCGTAAGTATTTGTACTCACCTTTGCCCTTTTATGTCGTGTTATGGTCGATCGTGTGAGCTAATCTTCCTCGTTTTGCAGCTACTACTCGACCTCTTCAGTAGATGGGACGCCTCGCCGATTGGGTCAGGCAGGTCCTTCCTTGTACTGTAGGGATTCGAGATTGGTCGAGCTTCTGGCAGAAGTTCAAATTGGTCCTCCCTCCAAAAGGTAATGTCGTCATTTGGATGATGTTGTGTTTTTTCTCGCCTACTTTATCGTGCTCATCTTTCTTACACTTCTTCTAGGTTCGGTCAAGGAGGTTGCAAAAAGGAACATGGCACCGACGCCTTCTTTTAGGAGAAGGAGGGTTGCTGCTTCGTCTAACCCCTCCCCCGTCTTGACTGTTGTGCTTGTTCCTCCCTTGATTCCATCCTATGTTGAGGACGGGGAGGTCTCCCCATATGATGCAGACTTGAGGCCTCGTAAGGAAGGCCGTGGACTTGGGAGCAGGTGTGCCCAAAACACTTGACTTAGTTGAGGAGAAGGTCGTGGTGCAAGAAACCCTGACGATATTCATCGAGGGTGCGTTGGGGCGGCCTTTGAGGCGCCTAGTATGGAAAAGAACGGGGTTGTTTCTCCTTTGCGATCTGAAGAGGAAGGGGTCGTTGTGAATGCCTCTGATGATGGTTCTGCGAGTCTTGTGTGCGGGGATGATGTGCGAGCTGAACTCGTCGGTGATGAGTCCGACTCCGACCTCGACCCTAATGATCACAAAATGATCTATAGTAGGACCACTTAGGTCGAAGTTAGGGTAGAAGGGGGATCGACGACCATCACGCTTCCAGCGAATCATGATCTTCTTAAGGATACTAAGGACGTGATTCACACCTTCGATTCCTTCTGCTCTGACGCTAAGCATAAGACTCTCGGGGAGTTGAACGACAACACCCTGTCCAAGAGCATCGCCGACCTCTCTCTCAGGGTAAATCTCTTCCTTCTATTCTCACTCTCTCTTATTTGCTTTGTTTTGCTATCAAGTCTTACTTTTACTTATTTCCTTTATCTGTGTTTGCAGACCGTTATCGTAGAGCTCGAGAGCGTGCGGAGAGAGAAGAAGCAAAAAGAGATATCGTAAGTTGCAGACGAAATACGAGGATTTCCGCGGAAAGTATAAGGAGGACGAGATGCGGCTTCGTGAAGGGGGAGATGTGCCTGCCTTGAGGTAGGAGCTGAGAAGGTAAGACAAAGAGTTGCTTGCGTCCGTGGAGCGACTCAGCTATCTCGAGGGGGCGTTGAAGAGAAAGGAGGAGGAGGTCAAGCTGAATAGGGGCGTAAAGGCCCAGTGCTGTGACCTTCAGAGATGGGTTGATCAACTACAAAGTCAGTTGAATGAGTGCCAGTTCGAGATGGACAGACTCAGCTTGATGCCGAGAACAATAATGAATGAGGCTTTGACCAGCTCGAAGAGAGTGCTTGGTGTGACTCTTCCAACGATCAAAGCGGGGACGAAGAGGGAGATGGAGGTCAGGGTGGTGAAGGTCATTAGACGATCTACCCTTGTTTTTTGGCTCTCTTACGTTGTATATTTTCTTTATTCTTTTGTTGGCATCTTTGTGCACCTTTGTAAAGACTCTTCGTATAAATATCAGAAGTTGGTTTTTGCTTTGTACGCACCTTACTTATTTTTTCATATCTTGTTTCTATACTCGTGTGTTTTGCTTCTGTACTTCCTTCCTTTATTGTTATCCTCTAGGTTGGGATAGTCGTGGGGTTGAGTGTCCATATTTCTAGTTGAGATGTGGCCAAGGGCTGATAGGCGTTATTCGAGCTGGTCGAAAATACCTCTTTGTTGAGTTGTGGCCAAGGGACGATAGGTGTTGTTCGAGCTGGTCAAACATACCTTGTTGTTGAGTTGTGGCCAAGGGTCGATAGGTGTTTGTTCGAGCTGGTCAAACTTACCTTTTAAGTTAAGTCGCGGCCAAGGGCCGATAGGCATTGTTCGAGTTAGTCGGAAAAATCTTTTCGTTGAGTCATGGACAAGGGCCGATAGGTGTTGTTCGAGTTGGTCGAACATACCTTTTCATTGAGTCATGGCCAAGGCTGATAGGTGTTGTTTGAGCTGGTCGAACTTACCTTTTTGTTGTGATGTGGCCAAGGGCCGATACATGTTGTTCGAGCTGGTCGAACATACCTTTTTGTTATGATGTGTCCAAGGGTTGACAGGTATTGTTCGAGCTGGTCGAACGTACCTTTTCATTGTGACGTGGCCAATGGTCGATAGGTGTTGTTCGAGATGGTCGAACATACCTTTTTAGGAGAGCAGTTTCAATGAACGGATATCTTATTTAATTCAACATCATTGCATAGATTACATCATTTCGCCCTGAGGCATATTTGGAGAAAATTACATGTTTTGGGTGTTGGCTGGCGCTCCAGTTCCAGTCCTAGTATATATAGTCCCTTCATTGTTCGACTTGGAGATTTTTGAGGAGTCGGGCAATGAAAATGTGTCTGTTCTCGCATACTCCAACTCAAAATGTCCCATTCGTTGCCTCGTTAAAAACCTAGTTGAGAAAACCATGTTGGGACAAAATTCAAGTGAGGGAAAAAGAGTGCGACTTATGGGGCACTCCTTGTTTCTCATAAGTTAAAGTATTTGAGGTGGCTGATTTTCAAGTTGTTTCTCATAAGTTGTTTTGAGAGTATCCTTTTAATGTTCCATTCTTCGAAAAACTCGATGGTTTTTCTTCCCGTGAACTGGGGTCCGTTGCCGCAACTTATTTCTTTAGGCAGGCCAAATCGGCATACAATTTTTTTCCATAGGAAGGTGACTACCTTTTGCACACGAACTTGGGTGAATGTGCCTGATTTCAACCATTTAGAGAAGTAGTCAGTTAAAACTAAAAGGAATTTAACATTACCTCATCCCAGCGGAAGCGGTCCCACGATGTCCATTCTCTACTTAATGAATGGCCATGGATAGGTGATAGAATGGAGGTCTTCGCTTTCTTGGTGGATTATCGAGGCATACTTCTGGCACTGCTCATATTTCTTTACGAATTCTAGGACGACTTTATTCATGGTGGGCCAATAGTATCCTGCCCGTATGAGGTATCTGGCTAGTGCTCGGTTGTTGGAATGACTGCCACAGTGGCCTTCGTGGACTTCTTTGAGAACGCATTGGGTTTGATTCGGGCCCATACATTTTGCTAAGGGGCCGTCATACATTAACTTGTTGGGTTACTCCAAGTCAATATTAATGTCCAAGTAGCAGATCTAGTATTTTTATGAATATTATTAATTGTGTTTTTTTAGATAAGAATGTCTTAGAATAATAATGGAGCAATAATTGCTTAAGAAAGTGAGATAAGAATGTCTTAGAATAATAATGGAGCAATAATTGCTTAAGAAAGTGAAAGATAACAATAAATGACAATAAGTGGCATTTAAGTAATAAATGGAACAAGGTTCACCCGACAAGGGTGAGATTTTTCTCTGAGCTTTCTAATAATTATGGATGATGATAAGCAATTGAATATTCCAATTCTTCTTGGACCGAGAGAGGAAGATAGAGGAAAAGAAGTATAAAAGCAAACTTTTATATTCAATAAAGAGAGAATCTTCACAGAGAATGTCAATATTCTTCTTTACAAGAATGTTTGATCCCCTTTTTCGAACTACATCTCTTCCTATTTATAAGGATACACGGGTCAAAAACCCTAGATAGTACAACAGAAAGGAATATTCGCTAGAATATTCTCTAGGGAATCTAAATCCTTCAACTAGTCGTTACTATGTGCCGAGGAAGGATGCTCGTTCTCGTCTTCGTCTTATGTTAAACCACCTCGACCTCGACGACAATGTGCCTTCTTCATATGACCTCGACCTTTTGGGGTCAGGTTGATACGTCATAACGTCGACACGTCACAACCTTCAAAGGCTTTATCTCTGTTGACCAGGTCAAATGCATAACACAAAATTTTCCGCCCATACATCAAAGTAAGTCAATACCTAAAAGGGAAAACTAATTCATAAAATAGATCTTTTTAAGTGATATGCATATTGCAAAGACTGCAAGAAATAACAAGATATTCAGAAGAAGCTGCAGAGTGCTGAGTAACGCCATTCTTCCAATATTTAAATACTAAAGTCCAGAAACATATGCTATTATCTCGCTTTTTCTATAGTATATAGTATATACTTGCTGACATCTGAAAGAATGTCGGGAATCCAAGAATACTTACAGCTCTTGAAGATTTTTGAAGTTTTTGTCGTAAATTTTAAGTAGTATTTTGTCTTGGGGATTATAGTGTCACATCTTTACTCTTTATTTTTATTTTATAAAAGTTCCACTATACCGGGACGGAGTAGGGGAGGAAAAGGGACATAATGAAAGTTGATATGGAAAGCGAATCCAAATGAAAGTTGCATCAAGAATTGCTAACCCCAAAATAACTTGGAGGTGAAACTTCATTCAATGGTATGTGTTGCTCTCAAATACATACGCAAATATACGTGGTCGTACAAGTAATAAAATGATAAGTCGAGTGTCGAACCCACAGAGACTTGTATTAACTACCCACTTAATTCACCAAGATTATTATTCAATCGAATCAATCAGAGTTCAAAAGTGTGATTATACTAAATAATAATTCTAATCAGTAGCTAAATTATCAAGCAGCAAATTAAAATGGTTGTTGTGTATTCAGTAGAGACAACTATTCCAGGGTTGTGATTGATTCACCAATCCTATTATGCTCTAGTTAACTCTCCCTTTCATACAATTCACTCATGGTTGCTAATTAATCGAGCAATTTCTCTCGTAGTATTCTTCCGAATTCCTACTCGCTTATTCAAAATAGATTAACGCATATATTCCTATGGAATCAATCTATTAAGAACACATTAAGATTACGATAATTTATTAAGCACAGTGACTAGGTATATTCATATCCTAGCCACAAATCCACCCCCCTCAGAGTTAAGATCATGCTCTCTTTAATTCTTATCTAATCTAAACATGGCTTTCTCAAGCATAGTATAGATAGCAAATAGAACCTAACTGTTGGCCAAACAATTAATCACAGAATTGAAGAAACAACCATATATTGGTGAATTGTAATCAAGGTTAAGTCAACTTTAAAAAATAATATTCATGGCTAAACCACAACCCCAGAACTATGGGTTTTAGCCACTCGTGATTATATCAAAACAAATTCACAAGTGTTGAATAATTGCGAATACTAAGAAAATATGAAGAAAACTGAGATATCCTAGCTCCCGGATGTTACTCGTATGTATTTTTCCCTCAAAGTGGCGTCTCCCCTCCCAAAATAGGCTTAGTCTTGCTTTTATATGCGTTTGGTAGGTCTTGGGCCGAAAAAACCTTGTTCCGGGCGAAGTAGGAGAGATTTCCCGTCACCAGCGCCCAGGGTAGCATGGGGCCCTAGCCCTGGCGCCGGAATTTTTAAGGTTCTGGAAACTGGGCCACAGGTAGCGCCCACGCTACCTGTGGCGCTACAAATGGCCATTTTCCAAATTTTCTCCTTTTTGGCTCTAATCCGCACCTTTCGCTCCATATTTCTTTCGGATGACCAATTCCTACACATGAAAACACCTCGAATTAGCATAAACCATTACATTTCACATCCGAAATCCACGAAACACGAGTAAAATGGAAGGTGATATACATATAGATATATATACTTTAATCTAAATATCTGGAAAATATTCACACATATATCAAATCATGTACAAGTCAATTACAAGTAAAATTTTATGATAAACATTAATTAGTGACATGATAAAATTAATACTCCATTAATATGCTTTAATAACTATACTACTAATATACAAAACTTTACACTATTTGTACGTATACCTTATATCCAATAATTTTACGTAACCATAATAATGTCTCTCTATCGTTTCAATTTGAAATGGAAAGCGAACGCGACGAAAGATGCTTTGTCAATATCATTATGACGATTTTTTTGGAGCTACGTTGTAGCTTATTACTTCAAATTACGTCATAACTGGCTGTTTCTTTCTATTTTATTTTATATTTTAAAAAAAGATGACCATAATTGGAGCTTTAACACTAGTCCACAGAACAGTTGAGGTCTGGTTTAATAAAATTAACCGACAAGATATCATGAAACCGGATTTTCAGGAGATCAAAAAGGCATGGCTCTACCTTTATCTCTACCATTTCTTCTCAGTTTCTCATTACACTGCCCATTACATTATTCCCTTAACCTTTTCCTTTTGTAGTTATTATTAATACTGTTTGATTCTCTCCCTCTCTAACCTAGAGATAAATTAAAAGCAGTGTGAATGAGTACTTTTGTATATATGGCTATCAATTCAATGTGCTTGATATTTATTTACAATGGAAAGCAGTCTCTTGGACCTACATATAAACTATATCCCTACAGCAAAATATGTGTTGCTCATAATTTAGCTTGAGAAGCTCAATCCAGAAAGAGAATTAAAAGTTAGAAAGGAAAAGTATATATTCTCTTTTCTGGTCATGATGAGGAATTTCGTCGCTTACACGTACTATATGTTTACCTTAAAATTGATCTATTTATTTCAGTTGTTAAATGTATAAATAAAAATCTAACAGAACATATATATATAATATATATATATAGAACAAGATGTATCAGCTCACGAAGGGAGCTATTTATACGTGCTGAAGGAGAGCACTAGAACTATTTCTAGCCTAAGATTATCACCTAAAAATTGCAAATACTATTCTGGATTTTCTTCTGAATTTATCCATCGACATAACAGAAAAGAATAATTAGAAAATTATCCACACTATCCAACGAGGATTCCAGAAAATTCAAAAATAGGAGACAGATCAAATGAGTCATTCCAACTAGAGGATTAAAAGCACATATAAAGTGCAGGTTCATATTTACAAGAACTATTTTACGTGTGAGTTTGCAGATTTGGCTCGTCTTACTCTTTACCTAGTGCTAATTCTCTTCGACTTGGGATGAATTTCCTTCTCTGCAATAAGGATTGCAGTGCAGTGGTAGCTATTAGGGGTTTTAGGTTCGAATTTTTGGTATGTAATCGCCTTTGTTAGGTGCAAATCTAAATTTAATCGAGACCCAATGCGAATATCAAATGCGGTGTAGAAAAAAAAAAGAATTTCCTTCTCATGTTTGTTTTACTCGGTGTGTTTCTACAATTAAAAGTACAAATTTTCTTTGTTTTTTTTTTTCATGAAAACTATTGTAATTTATCTTAAAATACGAAAAGCCTAAATCGTCTGATCGGAAATGTTTTTTTTTTTCGGTGGAAATAAATTCTTTTATTAATAATCACCCAAACCAAAACAAATTTAATTCAAATCAACACCACATCCAACCCATCCCTCTCTAATATCTCTATCTTCCTTCATGTAGTAGTCGATATACAATTCTGATCCTATTCTATTCCCACAACTATTTGTATAGACTCTCTATCCAATTTGACCCTTCTGTCGTATCCTTTTCTGCACAACTTCTATACATCTATATTTACATTAAGGAAGATTGACTACATTAATATTCAATCAAGAAGCGGATTGACTCGTCCTTAATCAAGGAAAGAATGAAGATTCAATTACTACATTAATGATCAATCAAGAAGTAGCTTGACTCAATCAAGGGAACTCAGATTACCAATCACGGTCACTCCAATTTTTGAAGACCGCGCTTGCGAATTAATCTCCTTGAATTCAGCTGTGACAAGGAAGGTCACATTCGAATCTGGGCCAGTCAAAGAGCAAGATTCGAAGAGGCACCCCTTGGGTCAAATCCCTTAATTAAAGATCCTGTGCCTCCAATTTCGAAAAGGACTCAACGGCTCTTTTATCTTCTATAAGAAGGCTGCTCTCTCACGAAGAAGATTACGCAACTAAGTGTATTCCAAATCTGTCTACTTCTTAGTTCAAACATTGTAATTCCGAGTTATCAGTGTCTCAAAAGATAGAGAGATCTAGAGTACAAAAGAAAGTTGTGTTAACTGATTAGAACTCAAGTGCTGAATCTGTACGTTGGTGGTAAACGCAAAAACCATCAATATTGTAACTTTATTCAAAGATCTTAAGGGAACCCTTGTGACCCAAGGGAAATTGGATGTAAGTACCACAACGGTATCGAACCAGTACAAATCGTGTGTGCCTTACTATTTCTCCTGGTTAGGGAATATGAATTATTTCAAATGAAGGATGGAGAATCTGTTGAAGAAATGTTTTCCAGATTCAGCAAAATCCTTAGAGACCTCAAATAATTTGGAAGACCTATTAAAAGTGGCGAACATGTTAGAAAGATCCTCAGAAGTCTACCTACTATCTGGCAACCAAAGTCATCGCGTTAGAATGTCAAGATCTGGACAAAATCTCCTATGATGAACTCAGAGGTGACTTGATTGCTTTTGAGAAAACTCATCTTGACAGACAAATTCAAGAGAAAAAGAAAACCGATGCTTTCAAGGCAACTATGGCTGAACCTGAAAATGAAGATGAAATGGAAGGAGGAGAACAAGATGAAAACATTGCAATGCTCTCGCAAGTTGTGACCAACATGATGAAAAGAAACGAAAACTACAGAAGAGGTAAGTTTAATTTCAGAAAAGGAAGGGCGAGCAATGAAACAAATAAAAATGATGGAAGATGTTATGAATGTGGAAAGCTCGGACACGTTCAAGCTGACTGTCCTGAATTAAAAAGGAAGCTTAGCAGAAATGTGCAATAGAAGAAAGCTTTTGGAGCATGGAGTGATGAGGAGGAATCTGATCATGAGAAAATTGCCAACATGTGCTTTATGGCTCTTAGCAACGATGAAGAAGATGATTCAAGAAGACCTTGTTCACCGTTGGATGAAGGAACCAGTGAGGTACGTACCCCTTTATATCCAAATTGTTATGAACTTCAAGAATTTGTTGATATTGCTCTTGCAGACATAGAAAGAGTAGTAAATGAACTCAGAAAAGTCAAGAGAGAAAGAGAAAGAGAGAAGAAGGATTGGGCCCTAAAACTAGAAGTATGCGAAATTGAACGTGATATACTTCAAGAAGAAGTAAACGAACTCAGGCTTCAATTGAATGGTCTACAAAGAACCTCAAGTTCTAGTTCAGTCAAAACTGATCAGAACCTCCCTGTTAGAAAGAAAATAGCGTGTTCCTTCTACGGTAAAAATGGTCATAGCACTAACAATTGCGAGAACAAAATTAGAGCTGAAAATAATTCTAGCAACTTCAACAGCTCATCTTGCACCTACTGTGGTAAAATAGGTCACACCTCAAATCATTGCAGGTTCAAAACAATAGGAGTGGATTTGGAGACCAAAATCTTCAAATCAAACTAACTCTAAAAAATCTAACCATTTAGGACCCAAGCAGGCTTGGGTACCTAAAAATAGTAATCTGTTTTAGCAGGAACACCACAAGAAGAATCGAAAAGGAAAACTGGTAATCTCGACAGCGCGTGACATATGACGGGTGACAAACAATTGTCAAATCAG
>NW_017672453.1:140479-144906 GCF_001879085.1 Nicotiana attenuata | reverse complement strand
CTATGGTATGATCATACTAACAATTTCTCCTTAAAAGGCTTTTCAGATGCTGATTTTGCAGGAGACAAAACTGATAGGAAAAGTACCAGTGGGACATGTCAATTGCTGGGAAATACCTTAGTATCTTGGCACAACAAGAAACAAAATTGTGTTGCTCTTTCAACAACTGAGGCAGAATACCTAGCTGTTGGAAGTTGTTGTACACAAGTTTTATGGATCATGCTTCAACTTCTTGACTATGATTTATGTCTTACTGCTACTCCTATTTTTTGCGACAACACCAGTGCTATATGTCTATCTAAAAATTTTGTGCATCATTCTAGAGCAAAGCATATAAAAATTAAACATTATTTTATTTGTGATCAAGTTGCAAAAGGTGATATTGCATTAGAGTTCATTAGCACTGATTGTCAACTTGCTGATATTTTTACTAAACCTCTTTTAGAAGAAAGATTTTGTGTCCTTCGAAAAAAGATTGGCATTTTTCCAAATTTGTAAACCAATTACTTTTTAAATGGTTAAATTATTTTACACACTTTCAGTATATTTTATTTCCTTAATTATCCGCGTACTTATTAATTTTACTGTGAAAAAGGCCGAAAAATGACCCATGGAGCAAAACCCCCCCCCCCCGAAAAAACGGACTGCATGCAAAAGGGACGTAGGTAGAACGTTTGGTAATTGGTCCAGAAGACAAGCTGATCTTCTAGTCGGCCCGATACCATTGTAATGAACAAAGCATTTGCATCCGAAAGGGTGAAAGTAGCTGATGTTTGGTTTCTTACCATTCCACAGTTCATAAGGAGTCTTTTTGAGAATAGGACGAATGAGACATCAGATAATAATATGACATGCTGTACTTACAGCTTCTGCCCAGAAATAATGAGGTAAAGCATTTTCCACTATCATGGTTCTTGCCATATCCTGCAAGGTTCTATTTTTCCGTTCTACTACACCATTCTGCTGAGAAGATCTTGGTGAAGAGAAATTATGGGAGATTCCTTGATCATTGCAGAAAGTTTCAAACGCTCTGCTTTCAAACTCTCCTCCATGATCACTCCTGATGGTCGAGATGTAGTAACCCTTCTCACGTTGAACCTTCTTACAGAAAACTTCAAAATTCTTTAAGGCATCATCTTTATGACTAAGAAATACAACCCATGTAAATCTAGAGAAATCATCTACAATAACAAAAGCATATTTCTTACCTCCAATACTAGCAGTTCTAGTGGGGCCAAATAAATCCATATGCAGCAGTTGAAGAGGTTTAGAGGTTGAAACAATGTTTTTGACATTGAAAGAGGATTGAGTTTGTTTTCCTAATTGACATGATCACAGATATGATCATTTGAAAAATCCAGTTTTGGAAGACCAACAACAAGGTCATGTTTTGAAAGTTTTTGAATGGTTTGCATGCTTGCATGCCCAAGTTTTCTATGCCAAACCTAGGGATCTTCAATTATAGAAGATAGACAAATTTGATCCCCAAAGTTTTCTAAGTTTTTGATAGTATAAATATTTCTGTCCCTATTACCAGACAGAATTATGTTGCATGATTCGTCTTCTATGAACCAGCCACGTTTCTTAAAACAAACCTTGTAATCATTGTCACATAGTTGACTGATGCTGAGAAGATTATACCCTAGTTCATCTAATAAGTAAACTCCATCCATATCACATGTAGAGCTTAAAGGAACCTTTCCAACACCAATAACATTTTCTTTGGATTTGTCACCAAAAGTAACTATTCCTCCATCTAGCTTGGTGACTGATTTGAACAATTGTTTGTCACCCGTCATATGTCACGCGCTGTCGAGATACCATTTTCCTTTTCGATTCTTCTTGTGGTGTTCCTGCAAAACAAGATTACTTATTTTTAGGTACCCAAGCCTGCTTGGGTCCTAAATGGTTAGATTTTTTAGAGTTAGTTTGATTTGAAGATTTTGGTCTCCAAATCCACCTCCTATTGTTTTTGAACCTGCAATGATTTGAGGTGTGACCTATTTTACCACAGTAGGTGCAAGATGAGCTGTTGAAGTTGCTAGAATTATTTTCAGCTCTAATTTTGTTCTCGCAATTGTTAGTGCTATGACCATTTTTACCGTAGAAGGAACACGCTATTTTCTTTCTAACAGGGAGGTTCTGATCAGTTTTGACTGAACTAGAACTTGAGGTTCTTGTAGACCATTCAATTGAAGCCTGAGTTCGTTTACTTCTTCTTGAAGTATATCACGTTCAATTTCGCATACTTCTAGTTTTAGGGCCCAATCCTTCTTCTCTCTTTCTCTTTCTCTCTTGACTTTTCTGAGTTCATTTACTACTCTTTCTATGTCTGCAAGAGCAATATCAACAAAATTCTTGAAGTTCATAACAATTTGGATATAAAGGGGTACGTACCTCACTGGTTTCCTTCATCCAACGGTGAACAAGGTCTTCTTGAATCATCTTCTTCATCGTTGCTAAGAGCCATAAAGCACATGTTGGCAATTTCTCATGATCAGATTCCTCCTCATCACTCCATGCTCCAAAAGCTTTCTTCTATTGCACATTTCTGCTAAGCTTCCTTTTTTAATTCAGGACAGTCAGCTTGAACGTGTCCGAGCTTTCCACATTCATAACATCTTCCACATTTTTTATTGTGTTCATTTGCTCGCCCTTCCTTTTCTGAAATTAAACTTACCTCTTCTGTAGTTTTCGTTCTTTTCATCATGTTGGTCACAACTTGCGAGAGCATTGCAATGTTTTCATCTTGTTCTCCTCCTTTCCATTTCATCTTCATTTTCAGGTTCAGCCATAGTTGCCTTGAAAGCATCGGTTTTCTTTTTCTCTTGAATTTGTCTGTCAAGATGAGTTTTCTCAAAAGCAATCAAGTCACCTCTGAGTTCATCATAGAGATTTTGTCCAGATCTTGACATTCTAACGCGATGACTTTGGTTGCCAGATAGTAGGTAGACTTCTGAGGATCTTCTAACATGTTCGCCACTTTTAATAAGGTCTTCCAAATTATTTGAGGTCTCTAAGGATTTTGCTGAAGCTGGAAAACATTTCTTCAACAGATTCTCCATCCTTCATTTGAAATAATTCATATTCCCTATACCAGGAGAAAATAGTAAGGCACACACGATTTGTACTGGTTCGATTACGTTGTGGTACTTACATCCAATTTCCCTTGGTCACAAGGGTTCCCTTAAGATCTTTGAATAAAGTTACAATATTGATGGTTTTTGCGTTTACCACCAACGTACAGATTTCAGCACTTGAGTTCTTAATATCAGTTAACACAACTTCTTTTGTACTCTAGATCTCTCTATCTTTTGAGACACTGATAACTCGGAATTACAATGTTTGAACTAAGAAGTAGACAGATTTGGAATACACTTAGTTGGCGTAATCTTCTTCGTGAGAGAGCAGCCTTCTTATAGAAGATAAAAGAGCCGTTGAGTCCTTTTCGAAATTGGAGGCACAGGATTTAATTAAGGGATTGACCCAAGGGGTGCCTCTTCGAATCTTGCTCTTTGACTGGCCCAGATTCGAATGTGACCTTCCTTGTCACAGCTGAATTCAAGGAGATTAATTCGCAAGCGCGGTCTTCAAAAATTGGAGTGCCCGTGATTGGTAATCTGAGTTCCCTTGATTGAGTCAAGGCTACTTCTTTGATTGATCATTAATGTAGTAATTGAATCTTCATCTTTCTTGATTAAGGAACGAGTCAATCCGCTTCTTGATTGAATATTAATGTAGTCAATCTTCCTTAATGTAAATATAGATGTATAGAAGTTGTGCAGAAAAGGATACGACAGAAGGGTCAAATTGGATAGAGAGTCTATACAAATAGTTGTGGGAATAGAATAGGATCAGAATTGTATATCGACTACTACATGAAGGAAGATAGAGATATTAGAGAGGGATGGGTTGGATGTGGTGTTGATTTGAATTAAATTTGTTTTGGTTTGGGTGATTATTAATAAAAGAATTTATTCCACCGAAAAAAAAAACATTTCCGATCAGACGATTTAGGCTTTTCGTATTTTAAGATAAATTACAATAGTTTTCTCATGAAAAAAAAAAACAAAGAAAATTTGTACTTTTAATTGTAGAACACACCGAGTAAAACAAACATGAGAAGGAATTCTTTTTTTTTTCTACACCGCAATTTGATATTCGCATTGGGTCTCGATTAAATTTAGATTTGACCTAACAAAGGCGATTACATACAAAAATTCGAACCTAAAACCCCTAATACTACCACTGCACTGCAATCCTTATTGCAGGAAGGAAATTCATCCAAGTCGAAGAGAATTAGCACTAGGTAAAGAGTAAGACGAGCCAATCTGCAAACTCACACGTAAAATAGTTCTTGTAAATATGAAACCTGCACTTTATATGGTCTGTTAATCTCTCTTATCCCCGCCGACGCAGAGACGAGA
>NW_017672453.1:78873-140454 GCF_001879085.1 Nicotiana attenuata | reverse complement strand
TAAGGATAATCTGGGTAAGTTTGATCCAAAGAGTGATGAAGGTATATTTCTTGGTTACTCTCCCTCAAGTAGAGCTTACAGAGTTTATAATAAGAGAACCTTATGCATTGAAGAATCTATTCATGTTGTTTTTATTGATACCAACCCTCACCCAAGGAGTGAACATGTTCCTGGAGATGAGGAAATTTCGTGTGCTCCAAAATCTGCTATTGTAGGTAAAGATCATCAAAGTGAGTCAACTAATCAACAAACTCAACCAGCTGAAGCTCCTCCAGAAGATCGTGACTTATCTCAACCAGATCAGCCGACTAACATAGAAAAGATCTCTTCAGTAAATACTCCAAATGAATGGAAGAACGAACCAGGATACCCTCACAAATTCATTATAGGATATCCACAGGAAGGAATAACTATAAGGAGATCACAAAAGAACAAGTCTCATGTAGCTCTCGTTTCTCAAATTGAGCCCAAGGAGGTTGATGAAGCTCTAAAAGATTCTCATTGGATCAACGCTATGAAAGAAGAATTAGATCAGTTTGAGAAAAACAAAGTCTGGGAATTAGTTCCAAAACCTCAAAACTCCTCTATTGTTAGGACTAAATGGGTTTTCAGAAATAAATTGGATGAATCGGGCCAGGTCGTTCGAAATAAAGCAAGACTGGTGGCTCAAGGTTAATCTCAACAAGAAGGAATCTACTATGATGAGACCTTTGCAGCTGTGGCAAGACTTGAATCCATCCGAATCTTACTTGCTTTTGCCGCTCACAAAGGATTCAAACTATATCAGATGGATGTCAAAAGTGCATTCCTAAATGGTTATATATCTGAGGAAGTATACGTGAAACAACCTCCTGGGTTTGCAAATGCCACTTTTCCAAACCATGTATACAAGCTGACTAAGACCTGTACGATCTCAAACAAGCTCCGCGAGCATGGTATGAAAGGTTAAGTTCTTTTCTTTTAAATCAAGGTTTCAAACGAGGTAACATAGATACAACTCTTTTTATTAAGCAATCAAATTCCGACAATCTCATTACTCAAATTTACGTTGATGACATTATCTTTGGTAGCCTAACACTGATCTCTATGAAGAATTTGCTCTTTCCATGAAAGGTGATTTTGAAATGAGCATGATGGGAGAGCTAACCTTCTTCCTTAGACTTCAAATCAAGTAGTCTCCTAAAGGAATTTTCATCAGCCAAACTATGTACACCAAGGAACTTATCAAAAAGTTTGGAATGGAAAATGCTAAGGCTATTGGCACTCCTATGAGTCCAACTACTGTGCTAGATGATGACAGCAATGAAAAAATGGTTGATGAAACCATGTATAGAGGGATGATTGGATCTCTACTTTATTTAGCTACTAGTCGACCAGATATTATGTTTAGTGTATGTAAATGTGCTAGATTTCAGTTAGCTCCTAAGGAATCTCATTTGACTATTGTTAAACGCATCATATATTTAATTGGTACTACTGAATTCGGCCTATTGTATGATCATACTAACAATTTCTCCTTAAAAGGCTTTCCAGATGCTGATTTTGCAGGAGATAAAACTGATAGGAAAAGTACCAGTGGGACATATCAATTGCTGGGAAATGCCTTAGTATCTTGACACAACAAGAAACAAAATTGTGTTGCTCTTTCAACAACTGAGGCAGAATACCTAGCTGTTGGAAGTTGTTGTACACAAGTTTTATGCATCATGCATCAACTTCTTGACTATGATTTATGTCTTACTGCTACTCCTATTTTTTGCGACAACACCAGTGCTATATGTCTATCTAAAAATTCTGTGCATCATTCTAAAGCAAAGTATATAGAAATTAAACATTATTTTATTCGTGATCATGTTGCAAAAGGTGATATTGCATTAGAGTTCATTAGCACTGATTCTCAACCTGCTGATATTTTCACTAAACCTCTTTTAGAAGAAAGATTTTGTATCCTTCAAAAAATAGATTGGCATTTTGCCAAATTTGTAAACCAATTACTTCTTAAATGGTTAAATTATTTTACACGCTTTCAGTATATTTTATTTCCTTAATTATCCGTGTACTAATTAATTTTACTGAAAGTGTAATTATTACTTACAGTCATTTAGAACCATCACCTCCGTCTGTACTTGACCCTTCCGGTAACCAAGACGCCCTTTCACTTATCTCAAATATTTTGTTAAAAACCTCTCTCTTCCAAATACTCTCCTCATTCTCTACCAAACCGCCGAATTCTCCATGGCCAAAAGAAACCCTTCCTCTGCAACTAGACAAAGCCGTAGGTTTCAAAAACCTCTAAATACAGAAGAAACGGTGGATGTAGAATCATCAATTGACTCAGACCCTCTCAAAACTGACAATGATAGTAGTGTCTCATCTGAAAATCATCCCATTAGCCAGAAAAAGGCCGAAAAACGACCCATGGAGAAAACCCCCAAAAAGGCTGCATGCAAAAAGGGCAAGGTAGAACGCTTGTATATTGGTCTAGAAGACAAGCTGATCTTCTATGGCCCCAGTGAAAAGGCAAGGTTTGAGTCCTATAAGTCAATATTCACAGCTTATGGACGCTTTGTAAGTCTCTCTCTTATGCAAAGTCTTCATTGTGATGTGACTGCAATTTTTGATTTTCAGCACCTTTCCCTCCGTTTGACACTCTTGGAAATTCTGTGTATGAAGAACCTGTGAGAATGTTTTATGCAAATATGTTTGTGAATGATAAGGATGACTTAGAATCTATGGTCTTAGGAACTAGAATTGTGTTGGACTCCTACCAATTTGAAAAGATCTTCTCTGCCAAATTTAGTAGGTATGATGTATTTGTCCAAAATTCTTGGCCCAAAGACTTTGAAGTGTCTCTTGAAGAAGCAAAATTTTTTTTGTCAGATAACCCCCCCTGACATTGCCCCCAAAAATTTGAAGTTTGAACACCGTGTTTTGGCCTACATGATTGCCACTACTCTCCTTCCCATGTCTGGGTCCCTAAGTTCATTGTCCACTAGAGATATCTTTGTTCTCTACTGTCTGGTCAACAACAAGCGTCTTAATTGGTTTGTATGGATTCGTCAATACATGCTTGAGAGTATCAGGGATATTTCCTCTTCTGCTGCTTGTCTGCCCTATGGTATTCTTATCTTTCATATTTTAGAAGTTATGAAGGTTGACTTGGCACCCTTCACACCCAAGCATATCTCCAGTACTTATGATAAAACTGCATTTTCTATGATGGGATACTCATTGGGTGAAAGTGGATGGGTTCAGAGGGCCAAGGTTGAAAGTGCTCCAGCTCTGGTTGATGTTCAAGTTGATCAACCAGTTCCTCAGTCGACTACCTCCCCGAACCTTCCGCACATGCAACAACACCTTGATGAAGTCAAGCTGTTGTTGGTGGGAATGAAGGAACATGTAGATAAGATCAGAGATGTCATTAAGGAGACAGGTTCAGACGTAGCAAAGCTACGGATAGACATAGGAGCTACAAGGAGACATGGAACCACGACCTTCAATTCCATGACTGAAAAGATGGACAAACTCGTCAAGGATGTTGAAAACTCCTATGACTCCTTCTGCACCAAAGTGATCAACACCCTCAAATACTTTCTGGGACGTCATTAATTATCTCTGGCTGTTTTTATGACAAACAACTTATATTTTTTTTGCTGTTTTTGCTGGTGGCCTTTAGACAATTATTTTTTGGTCTGTACTAACTTAAGCCTCTGCTGAAGGCTCTACTGCTCTAGCCCCTGTTTAGTATGTACATTATATTGCTCTAAGTTTCTGTATGTTATATTACTTTTCCCTTTTTGATTGATGTCAAAGGGGGAGAAAAAATGTGAGTAAACACTCAGGGGGAGACATGAGCACAACTTTCAAAACATAGGAACAATTCAAGGGAAGCACTAGCTCAAGGGGAGCAACTCCTTAAAGGGGAAGTATCTTAATTTACTTTAAATTTGTTTACTCCTTCTTGATTGTCATCATAAAAAAGGGGGAGATTGATAGGTTTACGTTTAAGTTTCAACGATGACAATATTATCTTATGTTATATTTTCAGGATAAACAAAAAGGAAAGGATGAAGATGCTTAGCTAGATTGCTACTAAGGAAGATTCACTTACTACATTAATATTCAATCAAGAAGCAGATTGACTCGTCCTTAATCAAGGAAAGAATGAAGATTCAGTTACTACATTAAAGATCAATCAAGAAGCAGATTGACTCAATCAAGGGAACTAAGATTACCAATCACGGTCCTTCCAATTTTTGAAGACCGCGCTTGCGAATTAATCTCTCCTTGAATTCAGCTATGACAAGGAAGGTCATATTCGAATATGGGCCAGTCAAAGAGCAAGATTCGAAGAGGTACCCCTTGGGTCAAATCCCTTAATTAAAGATCCCGTGCCTCCAATTTCGAAAAGGACTCAACGGCTCTTTTCTCTCCTATAAGAAGGCTGCTCTCTCAAGAAGAAGATTACGCAACTACAAAAAGTATATTCCAAATCTGTCTATTTCTTAGTTCAAACACTGTAATTTTGAGTTATTAGTGTCTCGAAAGATAGAGAGATCTAGAGTACAAAAGAAAGTTGTGTCAACTGATTAGAACTCAAGTGCTGAATTTGTACGTTGGTGGTAAACCAAAAACCATCAATATTGTAACTTTATTCAAATATCTTAAGGGAACCCTTGTGACCCAAGAGAAACCGGATGTAAGTACCACAACGGTACCGAACCAGTATAAATCGTGTATGCCTTACTATTTCTCTTTACTGCTTTTACTCTTTTTGTCTTGTGGTTAATCAACTAATAATTATATTAGTCGACTAAATTTTAACTAGGCAACAATTCACCCCCCCTCCCGCTTGTACTTTCATAGCCATCCTTCACCATAATTCATTCACCTATGTGTTTTTTATGTTCATCCCAAGCTATTTAAAGACATCTTCTAAGCACAACCTAGAGAAGGTGCACTCAAAAAATATATGTTCCATGGATTCTGCTTTTCCCCTACACAACATACAATCATTATCTTGTGTTATCCCCAGTCTTAGTGTTCTATCCTTTGTCAGGAGTCTTCTACACTTTGCAAGCCAGCAGATAAAGCTATGTTTAGAACTATTTATTTTATTTCACACCCATCTTCTCCAAGGCCATGGCTCCAGCTCCCCTCTTTTCCACTTATAACCACTGCTTATAGTGTGCTTTCCTGCCTGTGTTTTCCATCCATTCTCAACATACCCTGATGCAAATGTGTCACGTATGGAACATATTTTCCTCTAATACCAGTAGCAATCCTGTGGAGGAGAGTAATTCCACCAAGCTTATCCTTTTAGGTATATATGGTTCACCCATTTAACCCATATTGTGTCAGCTTTGCTTGTAATGTGCCATACATATTTTGCCACCGCTGCTTCATTCCAGGTCATGCATTCTCTTATTCCCAATCCCCCTTTATTTTTTGGTTTGCTGACTAGATCCCAGGCTACCAAAGGCACCCTGTTAGATACTCCTTTATCATCCCACAAGTAATTTCTACACATTGTAGTAATGTCCTTTAGTATTATCTTTGGAAGAATAAATATGGTTGTCCAGTAGGAATGTATGTTTATCAACACAGAGTTGATTAATTGAACTCTACCTGCGTATGATAAGTGTTTTAATCTCCATGAGTGCACTCTAGCACTCAGTCTTTCCACCAGTAGTTCAAAATTCCCAGCTGATAATTTCCTTAAAGATATAAGAACCCCTAAGTACTTGAATGGTATGGTCCCTTCCTTATATCCTTTTAGCTCACAAATATCTGCAAGACATTGGGCATCCATGTTTGCACTAAATATGTTTGATTTTCCAGCATTTGTGCTTAGTCTTGAAGCATTGGATAATGTTTGTAATTCTCTAAGCATGAGTAAGACTACCTGGTAGTCTCCTTTGAGAACATTAGGACATCATCCGCAAAGCACAAATGGTTTAATTTCAAACTCTTGCATTTCGTATGAAAAGCAAAGCCTTCAAGAGTGGTCACCCAATGCATAATTCTTGTAAAATATTCCATACATATCACAAAGATTAGAGGTGATATAGGGTCTCCCTGACGTAGCCCCCTCCTCCCTTTAATACAACAATATACTCCCCCATTCAATGCAATTGAGTATTGAGTTGTGGATATGCATATCATAATCCATTTGATAAATCTTGGTGGAAAATTCAACGCATGTAACATCTCTTCCACAAATTCCCATTCTACAGAATCGTATGCTTTCTTTAAGTGTATCTTGATAAGGCAACTTCTTGTGGTCTTCTTTCATTTATACAGTTTAACCAAGTCTTGACATATAAGAATATTCTGCACTATGCTTCTTCCTTCCACAAAATCACTCTGGTTCTCAGCAATAATTGTAGGCAATACTCATTTTAGTCTATTACATAGCATTCTGGAGATCACTTTATAGACTGTGTTACAACATGCTATTGGTCTATAGTCTCTCACCTTTTATGCATGATTACTCTTTGGCACAAGAGTTATCGCTGTATTGTTTGTTGTGTTTCAAAGAACTCAAGCACACTCTCTACTAGGTCTTGTCTCACCACTGACCAGCAGTCCTAGAAAAATGACTCCCATAGCCATCAGGTCCTGGGACTTATCTCCTGCTATTGACCACAATGCCTCCTTAACTTCTTTTTCTGTGAATTGAGCTTCCAGACTATCTCTCTGTTCTTGCTGTATAATAGGACCTTTTCGAACAAGGTTACTGTATACCTGTTGTCTTCTTTTTTTATAATTTCCCAACAGATCAGTGTAGAATTCTATAAAGGATTTAGCAATCCCTTTTATGTTAGTGTGCACTTGTCATGTTGAGTCCTTAATGGAGATGATTCTGTTAGAATTCCTTTTTAGCTTTTATCACACTATGATATATCTTGTGTTTTGGTCACCCTGCCGCAGCCACTATATTTTACTCTTTTGCCTCAAGAACTGCTCTTTAGTAGCCTCCTATTTGATACTCTCTTGCAGCAGTCTGACTTCCTTATTGATATATTCAACATTCTTTGGATCCTTTTGGATCTTAGCTTGAAACATCATCAGGCTTGCCATTGCTTTTTTTGCTTTCCCTTCTACATCAGAAAATCTCTCCTTGTTTAACCACTTTAGTACAACTTTTGTTATATTCAGCTTTCCTACTAGTTGATACATTTTTGTACCTGTTCGCTCAGTTTTCCAGACAGCTTGTACTCTCATTTTGAAATCTGGTATGAGGCTCCATATGTTAAAGTATCTAAACCGCTTCCTATGTCTTGTATTACCTCCTTCCCAATTTATTACAGCAGGGCAATGGTCATATATACCTTTACTCATGAATGTACTTCTGATGCTGGCAGATCTGTCATCCATTCAGTATTTATCAGCACTCGATCAATTTTACCATATACTCTGCTATCTCCTCCATGTTTATTGTTCCTTCTGAAGAAAGCTCCTGAAGATCTAAGCTCCTTCAGTCCACACACTCCAATACACTATCAAAAATCTCTTGTTTCTCCCATTGTTACTGTACTTTCTATTCTTTCCTCCCCGTTACCATTTATCTGAGAGGCTATTTTCTTTATTTCTTCCCACAAGTTCCTTCTTCTTGCTTGATCATTGAAACATACACTATGGTAATGCTAAAGTTATGCCCTACCCTTCGATGCTTGACCTTACTATGAATTAGTTTCTCAGTAACCTTCCTTATGTTAATCTCATAAATTTGAGGTTTCCATAAAATCCATATCCTCCCTCCTAGGTGTGTGGATAAGTTTTTAGTAAACGACGAGCCTTGACATAGATTAACAGAAGCTTTTTGGGCATTGACTCTTTTAATCTTAGTTTCTAGAAGTCCAAACAAGCCTACCCTTAGATTGTGGATAAATAGATTTATCTCCCTTTCTTTATCGGGCTTGTTTAGACCTCTAGTGTTCCAGAAGCCGATCCTATCCATGAGGGCTGGGGTTTTCCCCACCGTTTCCAAGTCCTGGCCCTCCCTCAGCTCCACCTCTTCCAGGGTGAGGAGGTTTTGCTATACCATCTTCTTTGCTTTTCTGAACTGCTAGGGTTGCAAAAGAGTTCACTGTATTAACTTGTGGATCTATAATTACAACTCCTCTTCTTGTGTTGCCTCTTTTTTGATAGAAGGTATCTTTGTTGGGAAACTCCATAAATTGTTTTCCTTCTCTTTGCTTGCTTATCTCCTCATTAAATGACTTCTTGTTCACCTCTGTGTTGCCCATATTGTGAGCTAATTTGCTTGGCTCCTCTAGCCAGCTTTCATTCCTTCTTGTCTTGTTGATTCCTTGTTGATTGAATCTTCTCTTATATGCTTCCTACACTCTTTCGGTTCATGTCCAAATTTTTTACAGTTGGCATATAAGACTGGTTTTCATTCAAATTCAATCATCTGTTCCACGCTTATTTTCAAACATAATTGTAGATGGAAATACTTGTTAATAGGTATTTCCACCAATACTCAAGTAAATGTCATTCGTTCCTTCATAGTAGTGGCTTTGTCAGCCTTCAAGGGACTGCCAACCAGCCCCACAATATTTTAGCTAAGGATTATTTTTTCCAATACTTCACATTCAATCCCGGTAGTCTAATCCAAACTGGTATGCAATCCATAACATCTTTTTTCATTTCTATTTCAGGTTGCCATGACTTAACAATGACAGGCTTTCTGTCGAACATCTGGACTCCTTCCTCTACTACTTTTTTTTAACTTTTAATTATGTGAAATCTGACCAAAAATACTCCTCTGTGCACTTGTGTAACATTATATATTCCCAATCCTTCCTAAATTCTTTTAGAGTACCATTCAATGACTGTTTGTAATGGATTTGATCCCAACATATAACATACAACCCCTGTTTTTCAATACTCCACTTCCTCATAAATATCCTCCATAGTTATTTTCACATTGCTATTCATAGGTATTTCCCGCATCAATTTCGCTCCTTCATTCACTGGAATATTTCCTACAATCCTACTCCATGATAGTCTAGCATCTAGGGTTTTGCTCTTACCATTTGCAGTAAGTGCAGCTTCTTCCTCCACTGCCGTATCAGCCCATGAGAGTCTGCTTGCATCACTACGAACCTCTGCAATATTTCCACGCTGGTATCACTATTGGTGTTGGTGTTGCCGATACTTGAGCCATATATAATGGAATGATTCCATGAATTGCATTAAAATTCCTCACTTTCTTTAAGTGTTCTGCTCGAGGAACACCTTTTCCTCCTTGATTTTAGCTTATATTTACCCCTTGCGTGCTTTGCCCTCTCGCTCCAGTCTTCGATTTCCTACACATGTTAGGCGTTTGCTGAGAGAAAATTTCATCCTAGAGAGAGAAAGTTCCTTAAAACATATAGTTATCAGCTTCTGAAATGTTTTACCTTTTTATTGTTAAGCTTATTTTATGTCTATATTGATTACGCACTTCTCTATTTATACTTTCAACAATTTCTTTTTTTACCAAACGACACGCTTCTAGGTAGAGGTGTCAATGGTTCGGTTCGGCCGATTATTTTATAACATTTGTACTATACCAATTTTTCAATTATTTATTTTTTATATTATCAAAATTAGACTTTTTGAAACCGTGCCAATCATCTCGGTATTGGTGCAGTTCGATTTATTTTTGGTATTTTTTTAAAACGTGATGTTGTCGCTAGTCGAAGTTAGAATGCAATAAATATGTACTTGCATAAGACTTTGGCTGAACTCTCCAGACATTTTTACTATTTTAAAAGTGACGATCAATGGAACATTAGATGTCCAGAATAGAGAATCATCCCACTATTTTATGGTAGCATAAGACAAATTAAGTAAAGACAAGAGAAATATAAATCATACGGGTGGAAAGATACTAATCAAGTTGGGATCAAGAATAGAGCTTATTAAAAGATCAGTATCCAACAAGAGAATTAATCTAAATCATACGAGAGGAAAGATATCTAATACCTTGTGGCTTGCTACTGAAAATCGCTGGAATACCTAGCTAGTGGCTTGTTACTCAAGATGTTGGAACTAATAGTTTCGACATGAGTAGTAGAATAGGTTTGAAAATTGGGACTTTGGATATTAATCACTTGGTCACTTGTAGCCATTTCCATAATCCCAAGATCCAAGAACAAAAAACTTAATGCTTTGTTAGTTTTAAACTTAGTATATAAAATATATTTTTATATATAAATTTATTCGGTACGGTTCGGTATTTTTATAAAATTAAGAACCTACCTATTATTTGGTGCGGTTATAAGTTTGTATAAAAACCTACATTTTTATTAAAAGAAATCTAATAATCGGTTTAGTACGATTCGGCTCAATCAGTTTAGTCGGTTTTTAAAGATCCATTGGCACTCCTACTTCTAGTTCTAGAAGTGACTTTACTAAACTGGACTAGGCATCAAAGCATGTTTAGTCTTTATCTAAAATATAATTAAATTAATGAAAATCTAAACCTTTGGCGCTTCTCTTTCTGCTCCTGTTTATCTTATTCAATCTAAATTATAAATAATTTCAAAAGGCATCCAAAATGTAATAAAGCTAATCCTTTTTAGAAATACGGGGCAAAAAGATTTTCCTGTTCTTATTTCTCCCTTTTCACATGCAACATAGTTGTTGTCCCTCTAATTTTAATCCCTTGCAAAGGGTTAAAACTTTTGGTACAAAAGCCTTTTCTTCATACTCAACTTGAGGAAAAAGTTCATTTCTCGTGACATTAACTTTTTAGAATTTTTTTGCAAGATAGAATGGGATTGATTAAAAGTTAGGTAATATTTCACACAGAACATTCTTACCTTATTGACCTGTTGAAATTCCTTTTTGTTATTAATAATAGGAGCAACTTCAGTTGATGTTGGATGAAATACATTCCAAGAGAGGGTGCAAATAATTCAAAGTAAAACTTGGGGGTTTCTAGGTCAAGCTATTTTGCAATGATTTCACAGGAGGAGGTAAGGTTTGCTAATGGCCAATTAAGTATGATTAGCAAATTCTAATATTTCGGCCACCACCTTTTCTTGTGTTAAATGCAACCCCAAGTTCGGGTTTTGGTCAATATGAAGTGGAACTACCACCATTGTTGGGGGTGGGGTGGGGTGGGGTGGGGTGGGGTGGGGGGGATTGGGCACCTCCTCTCCTATAACAAAAAATTAAAATTCCAATTTAAGATATTGTTCCAAAACCACTAATGAATTTTAATATCCCTTTAGTAAAGCATAAAATTTATGAGAAGTTAATTTATATATATATATAGTGTATAATATATATTCTAGCGACCGTAAAATATTTATCATCAAAGCGGCCAAATATGTAACTTCCCCTAAAATTATTTACCCTAGAACTTTTACCTTACACGTTAAAGCATCAATGGCTTAAAGGTGATGCAATGATTAGGTCATTTAGGAGATAGGACCACTAGTGTAATTTGTATGCAACAACGGGGGAAATCAACAATATGACAGGTCTTGGGGCAGACAAGTCAAACCAAGGATAATATTTGATCCAGTCAAGTCAACAGAAATTACTCCCTAATGAAATTTTCATTATGAAGTGACCCCCACATTTTTATTCTTCTTCCTCTCAATTTTATTTAAATATATATAAAATTATATACATTGATAATATTTTTTACACAATCAATTTAGTTTAATATATAATTAGCAAGTTAGTCATAATTTTTATCAGATTACTAATTAATATTATTATAAAAATTAACTTATAATTATTTTATAAGTAACTTAATAGTATAAAACAAACTCTATTCAATTTTAACACTTAACAACATTTGTGAAAGAATACCAAATGGGGCGACTCATGACTAATGAGTCATGGCTTGAGTCTACTACTGTTGGAATGTTTTAGTCCATTTTCTCATCATTACACTTTTACTTCTTTCATAAAGATGTTAACTACCAAGTTGAAAATGGAACCTAATTAACGACCAATTAGGCCTCCTAACAGTTGACTTGACTCTGCTAAATTCCCCACGGAATGCGCGTTGTGACGTTTGGATTGCATAAACAATTTCATTTATCCGTATTGAAGTTCCGACTAACTCGAGACCTCTGTATTGCAAAACAATTTCATTTTTTGTTTCTTTTTCATTTATTTTTGAAATACCGTATATTTTGAATATCATTTTCAAGAGCTAATTTGTATGTGCCCCGTGACTTTTTTTTTCTTTCTGAAAATAAACTTCTGGTTGGGCTTTGTTTTTCAAGAAACAAACTTGTTATGTAGATAAGCTCTTGAGGAAAACAAAAAAAGAAATTAAACACACATGCCCAGCTTTGTGCAACTTATGATTCTAATTGGTGATTAAAATAAGGAGACTAATCCTCATAACATACACAATAAGATAGTTATTGCCATTCTGCTATTAAATTTCCATAGAGACGAAATTGACGCAATTGATTTTGAATGCAAGAAAAAAAATGTTTAAAATAGTTGTAGCCCTTTGAAGTTTTGTGAGTGGCTTCTAAAATAAAAAAATTAAAAAGGAAGAAGATTTTTTCAGTTTAAACAGCATCCGAAAGCACTTCTACACCAAAAATACAATCTTGACGAACTTACGAAAAAAATTTGGTTAAAGTTCACACAAAATTCTTTCAATTTCAATAATTTCGCTGTCGAAATGCTTTTTTGTTTTTCCTTCTCGTTGTCTAAATGCCTCCTTAGGACCTTAATATTCTCAAAAGGGTCTCTCTCTCTGAAACTATCTCATTATCAGACAAAAAATACGAAAATTTTCTTGTGGCATCCAATTTTGCGCTACCCATTGAATTTGTACCTATTTTTTAAGAAAAGTTTAATTGATACCTAATTTTTGGATAACTTCAGATACATACAGTTTCTCTTCTTCTTTACTGTTTATTTTCTTCTTTGTGCTTTGAGTTTCTTCTTCTTCTTAGTTGCAAAATGAGTTTGTTATATTGTTTGTTGTTTTGACAATTTAATTGCTGAGATTTGTTCTTTATTATTTGAAAGTTATGTTTCAAAGTTGAGTTTATTTGGAGTAGATTTGGGGGTTGAATCGTGTATCGAATTTTAACAATTCGAAGAACAAGTTTATGTTTGAGAATTTAAGATTTGAAATCTGAAGTAGCATTCAATAGATTGAACTACTTAAGATTCGAATTTCTGAAGTTGCATCTGAAAGAAAGAAGAACTTCATATTTGATTTCTGAAGTTGCATTGAAGAGATTGAACTACTTCAAATTCGAGTGAATATACTTTGTAAATTTTGTGCACTACGGATAAAACTTCAATGGTGACCCCAAAACTGAGTATATATGAAAATACCCAAAAAATAACTAAGTTGCTACCAAAAAATGGGCTATTAATGTAGTGATTTCTTACAAGAAGTGTACCGGCCCAGAAGAAAAACCTACAATTGTAGGGCCATGGGCCACACTCATACAACGTTACACCAATCATGGGCTAAAAAACTTTGGGTCAACTTCTTGGGCAAAGCTCTTATGCCCTCGGTTGTCATGTAACCTCTTCCTCTTTACTTTTTAAATTGGGATTTTTACCTAGCTATACTATAAAAAAAACCCATTTACTATATTTATTTAGGTTCTTTATTGATTACTTTATACACCTATATTTACTAGTTTTATACAAAATCATAAAAAGGAGAAAATGGAACATACCTTAAATATTGGGTATCAGTTACACATAATCCCCTACATTTAAGATACTCTTCCTTTTTCCAAGTAAAACTATATTTGTCTTTGTACTTACCCAAAATCATCACCGTAAGAAACCCACTGAACCCCAATATCATCACCTCTCTTTGTACTTACCCACAGTAAGAAACCCATTGATATACATAATCTTTCTAACCCAAAAATCTCGCTTACTCACTCCTCTTCCACTCTTATCCCCCCAAAATTGCAGATTTTTTCCTCTTCCAAAGCTGTTGATATACGATTTCTCTCTTTAATCGTCCAAAATCTCTTTCTTATTTATACAATACAGAAAAAATTCGAAGATTTGCTCTACAATCAAGTTGTGGGTAAGCTTCACTCTACATTAAAGTTCGTTTTAGGTTGAATTTCATAATGAAACTCGAGGAAGATGAAGTTTCGGAATTGTATTACGATTGTATGATAAATGTATCATAACTGTATCTGATTGTATTTGATACATCAATACCTAAGACAATTTTGATACAATACTAATACTATTAAAATATAATATTATATTATAATTTAAGTTTAGATGTATCTGATACAATTTAAATACAATTATGATACATTTATCATACAATTCCTGAATATTTCTTCATTTTCAGTGTTGTCCGGTCTCCCAACAAAAGAACGATGCAATTGATGATTTAATAATATAAAATCGTCGGCAATGGTGGGAAGAGAGAAGATGGAGATTCTAGGTGTAGATTAAGGAATTTTATTGTAAAAAAGGAGAGAGAAGCGGAGAGGGAAAAAGGAAAGACGAAAGGATATAATTGAATCCCTTAATTGAAGGCACTAATAATGGGGTGTGGGCTTTTTAAGGAACAATCTACACAATTTATAAGAAAAACCTAGATACTTATTGAAAACTAAAAAACATAGAGAGCATTGGTAAATAAGTTTCTAATATAGTATAACTAGGTAAAAGTCCCTTTTAAATTTTTACTTTTAGCCCGTGTCAGAAACTATTTATATTTGGTAGTCGAAAAAGCGTATAAAAATTGTATAATTTTTGTATATAATATAAAAAATGTATATACACATAATTTTTCTCCCGTGAGAGCGGCTACATAATGTCATTTTTTCCATTTTTAATTGAATAATTACTGCTAAAATGCAAACTAATTTGAGTAATGTATATTTTTAGCCACTCCAAAAAATAATAGTTGACAATATATATATAATTATTCTGAATCGGAGACTCGTTGTTGTATAATATAACAAACGAAATATATGATTTAGCTTCTGTCAAATGCTTAGGAGAATTTTCGATAAAATTAGTGTATACGGGTAAACTCGGGGTTGGCACACACCCTGAGTTCTCAGTGAATCAAACGAAGTACAAATGTATGAGATAGAGACCGAATTTGAGAACTCTTTGGTTCGAGGCTGAAATGGGGTGCTCGCCACCGGGCCCGACAGGACAACACCCCCCGAACCCGGAACAAGTTCCAAGACCTCGGAAAACATCACAAACGGTTGCACACCATTAAAAGAGGGCAGTGATATCTGCACCCAACTAGATATCACGGCACAGATCTCGCCCGATGCCGGTAGCGTATCAGTGATTGATGTGCATGGAGGTTTTTTTACCTTTTTTAAAATTGTACTAGGGGTAAAACACCCCTACTATATAAATAGGAGGTTTCTTATTCAATTGACAGATTGTAACACGCTTATCAAGGCAATAGAAACTTGTTCTCTACTTTCTAGCTATAGAAAGATTCTCGTTTTAATCATAGTTCTTCATATTTATATATTTTGCTTCAAATCGAGGGTCCGATCAGGAGCAAAACCATTGTTCAACTTAAATCTGAGCCTGGACTCAATGTCACAACTAGTTTGGTTATTTATTTTATCCTTAATTCATTTATTTAGCATTCTTGATTGCTTGTATTTAATTGTTATCCGTTTTAAGAGTAAACAGTTTGGCGCCCACCGTTGAGGCTAAGAATAATAGTGGTGGTTTAATACAAATCTCCATAACACACCCTATTTTACACTTGTTCTTTAAGATTTCAATTTCAGGTCAGCCGAGAAATGTCAAATTCTCAGCCTGCTCAATTGAACGTTGAGGATGGGTCTGGCCATCATGGCAAAAACAACAATTTGACACCTAGGAATGAGGTGCCCCTTGCTGATCCCAACGGAGTCCCAGTTGGAGACCTAGTCGATGCTAACTCGCAGGTGTCCGTCGATGCCAACCTGGCTATCGACCCTGAGAATAGCATTCGCGGAGGAGCCCAATCAACGGCCCGAGCAACATTCGAAGGTGAAGGCAACGAGGTCAGTCTACGATTGATCTTCGAAATGTTGCATGCCCAACAGGCGGCGATAGTGAAACTACAAAATAAAAGTCGCGCCCCCTGCAGGGTTGAGCCCGAACCATCCTGAAAAAACACCCAAAGAAATGAGCAGATCACCGAAAGGCTGAGTGAAACTGAGACCGGTGTCAGCCCTGAAGTAATGAAAATGCTTGAAGCATAAACGAAATAGGTGGATGTGATGACTCGATAGGTCATCTATGGTTTTAGCTTTTATTTTTGTGCTCCGAGACCTCGAATAGATCCGTTTAGCCTTCCTGCATTTGCATGCACAGTCTGTGTCTCTTTCAGGAAGATTTTTTATGTGAAATTATGAAAATGTGAAAGCGTGCCTTAAAATTTATTTGAGTTGACTTCGATCAACGCTTTGAGCAAATATATTCGGACTAGTGTTTTGATGGTCCCGGTGGGTCTGTATCACGATTTAGAACTTGGGCGTATGTCCGTAATCGAATTCGGAAGTCCCTAACTTGATTTATCGTAATTTGTTGAAAACTAGAAGCTTAAAGGTTTAAAGAATTCATAAGTTTGACCATAGTTTGACTTTGTTACTACCGGGTTCAGATTTTGATTCCAGAACTTGGTATATGTTCCTTACAGTATTTATGACTTGTCTGCAAAATTTGGTGCAAAACGGAGTTGATTTGACGTGATTCGGACATCCGGTTGGAAAATTGAAAGTTCTTAAGTTTCTTTAAAAAATTCATTCCTTTTAGTGTTTGATTCGTAGTTCTAGGTGTTATTTTTGTTGTTTGATCGCGCGAGCGAGTTCGTATGATATTTTTACACTTGTGTGCATGTTTTATTTGGAGCCCCGAGGGCTCGGGTGAGTTCCGAATAGGCTACGAATAATTTGAATTTAAGAAGATTGATGGTTTTTGAGCTTTTGCTTTCACCTGGTGCTTTGTGCTTCGCGATCGCGAAGCCACTCTCGTGACCACGAAGGGAAAACTGGGGATGGGGTGGTTTTTTTCATCGCAAACGCGATAGCTTGGTTGCGAATGTAGAGTATTGGGGGATTTACCCTTCGCGAATGCAACCAACTTCTCATGAACGCGTAGGGGTTGGAAGGGGGGAACGAACCGTTACTCTTCACGAACGCGAAATTAGGACCACGAACGCGAGGGCAGGTGGGTGTAAGTCTTTGTGAACGCGTAGGCCAATTGGGCCGCTGTGCACCGTGAACGCTGCAGGCCCTTCGCGAACGCGAAGAAGGCCTGACGCACAGATCTTAAAACATTTCAAATACAAGATTTCACCCATTTTTCACCATCTTTTCATTAGAGTTCGGCCTAGATGCGATTTGGAGAAGAAATTTTATCACCCTTTCATAGGTTAGTGTACTTTAACTTATTTTCTTCCATTTTCATCATCACCCATTAATTTCTAGCCTTGATCTTTGTTCATTCATGGTAGAAAATTAGGGATTTGGGAAGAATTGGAGGTTTTTGCAAATTTGGGATTTAGACCTCAATTTGGGGTCAGATTTCGAAACTAATTACATAATCGGGCTCGGGTGTGAATGGGTAAATGCATTTTGGTCCAAACCGCGAGTTTTGACCAAGTGGGCCCGGGGTTGACTTTTTGGGAAAAAGTAAAGATCTTAACTTTGTATATTGTAATTGATTTCCCTAGGATAATTCGATATTATTGAGTCGATTTTGGTTAGATTCGATTGGTTTGGAGGCAGATTTTGGAGGAAAGGCTCCTGTAGAGCTTTGATTTGCTTGCAGAGCAAGGTAAGTGTTGGGTCTAACCTTGATTTGAGGGAATTAGGAACCCTTGAGCTATGTGCTATGCGAAATTAATGTGTAGCGGCGTATATGCGAGGTGACGAGTGTATATACGTCGTCAAAATACTTGTTTCCATGCTTTTCTGTATTTCATTAATTATTTTATTCCATGTCTTAACTGTTACATGCTTTAATTGCTTCTTATGCCTTAATTTGCTACTTGTCATTTATTATTCTCGTATTAGATGTTAGTTTCTCCCATGATTCCATGATTTTATTACTACTTTCCTTAATTGACTTACTTGTACCCTTTAGTTGTCATTTATTTGACTTGTCTTGATGCTTAGTATTAATTTCAGCAATTCTTCATTTGGTAAGAGATTTCCTTTATGGCTCTGCTTTCATATTCGTTAATCGTAGAGATTCTTGTGATTCGAGTTGTTGAATTGATTTCATTTATTGATATGGTGGGATCGGATTGCACGTTGCAACATATGGAATAAGGGAGGATTATAATATTGAATTCTGATTATAAGTTAGGATCAGGTTGCGCGCCGCAACATATTTTACTTGTTATTATTGATATTTACATGGAGGAATATGGGAGGATCGTGTTTGTACGGTGGGATCGGGTTATGTGCCGCAATGGTTTATGTGTTTTGTATTCCTTGTGGTATTGTGTTGGTTTCAGTATTTTTGTACGAGATTCTGAGGATTTGGTATTCTGGTTTCACTGGTTTTCGAGAATCGAGTTTATTGTCACGAGTTAACTGTTTTATGTTCCGTATTCCTTTCCTGTCATTATTATTATACTGTGTACATGTTATTGTAAGTGACCTGCCTTAGCATCGTCACTACTTTGTCGAGGTTAAGCTCGACTTTTACAGAGTACACGGGGTCCGTTGTACTCTTACTACACTATGTACTTCTTGTGCAGACTTTGGAGTCTGTCCCAACGACGGTCAGTAGGTTGCTCAGATCGAACATCATACGGAGACTTGAGGTACAGCCTCTCGGCGTTCGCAACCCTAAAGTCCCCTTCTATTTTATCCTAGCTGTTTACTTCTTATCGGATAATTTTTCTTTCATCAGACCACTATACGCATTATTCTAGTCGCTCGTGCACTTGTGACACCAGTTCTGGGTTGTATTTAGATATTTCAGTTGTTATGACTTTTACCACTTTATTCAGTTTTATTACAATTATTTCAGTTTAATTGGCATCGGTTAATTTGATTAGTTACAAATGTCTTAAAATTATTCTAATGTTGGCTTGCCTAGCAAGTGAAATGTTAGGCGCCATCACGGTCCCAAGGGTATTTCGGGTCGTGACTAGTTGGTATCGGAGCACTACGTTGCGTAGGTCTCAAGAGTCATGAGCAAGCTTAATAGAGTCTGGAGGATCGGTACGGAGACGTTTGTGCTTATCTTCCAGATGCTATGGAGTTTAGCAACAATTTCACTTCTTTCTATCTCTATTGTGCAATGTTTTTTTCTATCATTAATGATAGAACCATTCTATTAGTATTCTCTCGCAGATGGTAGGAACATGCACTGCATCTACAGTCGGGCAAGAGCCGGAGCCCGCTGTGGCAGCTACTACTAGGGGCAGAGGTCGAGGCCAAGGCCGAGGCAGAGGCAGAGCTCAGCCTAGAGCTCGAGCAGCAGCACCCGCAGTTGAGCCTCAGGTAGATTTTGAGGAGGAGGTTCCAGCTCAGACTTTACCCGTCAGACCAGCTCAGGTTTCGGTAGGGTTCATAGCCACTCAAGTGCTTTAGGGCGCGCTAGTCAGTTTAGTGGGCCTTATGGAGAGTGTGGCCCAGACCGATACATTCTCGGAGGCACTAGCCATCTCTCAGGCTGGGGGAGGAGCACAGATTCCCGCTACTCACACTCCGGAGCAGGTGTCTCCCCAGTATAGACTCCAGCAGCTTGATCTCGTCCAAGTCACACCTCTATTTGATGTTATGAAATGGTCGATGCAACGGTAATACCCAATAAAGAGTCGGGGTCGAGTTCTACAGGGAGCTATACGTGGGATTTAGGAGTATAGATTGTAGTGTATGAGTATGAACATTCTCAATTTACACTTCCACAAATTGGTGTTTGTTCTATGTCTATTTTAATCTAAGATTACAAGATGAAGAATTGAAACTAAGAAATTATTTTTGTTATTGTTTTTCAAATGATATAAAAGGCCTAGGGCTATGACCTTCACCTAGGTGTTTGCCTAACAGGTTGTAAACTTTAATGCTTGTTTTATTGGTCGGGGTATATTACAGCTATCAACACTCGAGTACCACTCAATACCTCTCGGTAAGAGAGTGGTTTTGCCCAATTTGGCTTTCTCAAATCCAAATGGGTATTGAACAAAACGGTTGGTACAAAGCTCAAGTCGGGTTTTATAATCTCTAGGTTCAACCCTTTAATTGGGACTATCAATCTCTTGATTACCCAATTTCTTATTAGCCAAGTTTTCCTAGACTAAGTCTCTCTTTCTCAAGTGGAGACCAAGTCAAATAGGCATGAACTAATACTTGTTGCCATTAATTTTACAATTAAAAGCAAGAACAAGGCTAAATAATAACACCCAACCATAAACAAGCAATAAATCAAACACCCATTAGGATTACACTCTAGGGTTAGGTCACAACCCTAGTGAAAATCTAGCTACTCATGCTTAAGATAGAAGAAATAGAAGAAGAAATGATAATTAAACCCATATTGATAATTAAAATGATGAAATCTATATTCAAAAATCTCAAAATAGCAAAAACTACTTAAGTGGGTAAATAAAAACGTCTACTGTGGCTGCTGATGTCAAAACTTTTCCTAATAAAGTGAAACTCTTCTATTTATATAGAGCTGGAGTTTTCGGACAAAAATACCCTTTCAGAGGTTCTGCGGCCGCACAATTCCATGTGCGGTCCGCACTTTGCTTTGGCTTGATAGGATGGAATCTTGCGGCCGTATAATTCTGAACTGCGGCCGCACCGCTCTCTTTCTACGGTCCGCAAATTTCTGAGTGCGGCCTCACATTGCTCTTCTGCGGACTGCACAAATGTGACTGCGGTCACGTAGCTGTTCTTTTGCGGCCGCACAATAATTATGCGGTCTGCACTTCTATTTTACTTGAGATGCATATTCTCTGAACTTTTGCTCTTGCTCAGCTTCTGCGGTCGCACATGTCATGTGCGAACCGCACTTTGCACACATCTCTACTATGAGTTTCTTCACAATCTGCGGCCGCATATGACAATCTGCGGTCCGCACTTTGAGCTTTTGTGCCTGTTTTTGTCCTTGAGTTCAGATCACTTTTTCTTGAGTTGGATTTCATCTTGGGGGCTCATTTTCTAATATTCCTACAATAATGCATATTTCATCAGTTTTCTGGAACACGATTAAACGCTTTTGGACTAAAACGAAAGCCAAAGGGCGCTAACAAGTAGTCAAAATCCCCACTTATCAACTCCCCCAAACTAAAGCTTTTGCTTGTCCTCAAGTAAATAAGGTAATTCCCACCACCACAAGTTAAGAGCTATTCCAGCTAATCAAAGATGCATCAATCACACATCAATTGGGACCAACAATTACCCACAACACTTTGAATTATCAACAAGGCAACGAGTTGAACTTTTAAGCACAAATAGTTCTAATGTAACACTTGAGCATCAAGAGTTGACTTTATTTATCAAGGAAGCTAGCTCTTTCATGTCGGTCATTGTGAATCCCAAACTCCTCCTCCTCTATCTCCGTTAGCATATCTCACTTAAGAATGTAGCACTCAATTCAAAGATTTGTGAAAGGTTTTCTCATCTCTCTCAAAAGAATGTCACAAGTACGGCTCTAAGTACCATATGCTTGCACCTCATGTGATCACCACTAATGTAAGCTTACTCGGCTTGAAATCACGTAGAGCTTTTCTGGAATGCAATGAAGGCTTTTTGGACTAAGGTTGGATATGTTATGACAGAACGGGTTCATCTTTCCTTAAGCACTCCATTTTATCTTATCGGCTCATGTTTTGCCAACTCTTTGAGGCATTTTCTTTTCCTTAGGGGAATTAGAGAGACTTAACATCACTCTTTCTTGGTCATGATATTCATTTTCTCCTTCTTTGCTTTCTCCATGCTTTGCATCACTACTTTTCTTTGAATCCCTTCAACTCTTCGACTTATTCACTTTCTTTTTGCATTTTTCTTTTTGTTCTTTCTTTCTTTTTCTTGCCTTTCCTTCTCTTAATTTCTTTTCTCTTTTTGTGCCTTGATACCTTTTTCAAACTCCTCGTCTCTCCCCCAAACTTATGCTTTTAGCCAATTGTTTCACAAGAGTGTTAAGGAAAGCTCGAGTGCCAAGAGAGGGTCACAACAAAACGGGTAAAGGCTTGTGACATGGTTATCGAATGAGAAATGTTTTAGGCTCAAATGGGTTGACTAAGGATAACAACATTGGTGGGCCATGGAAAATTTCAAGCGGGTCAAGGAGAGCCTACAATCACTTCTCAAGCCAAGCATAACTTAAAATTTCTCCTCGAAACACATTCGGGGCAAGTTCTAGACCATTCACACGGGCACTTGGACTTGCAACAAAAACATCTCACCTCTCACACAGCTCGATTGTTAAAGAGGATAGAGTTGAGGGCCCATAACAGCCATATTCAAGATTGAAAATCACTATGGTTCGACTTAACCACTCGATGATTTCTTAAGTCAACACAAGAGTTAGAAGGTCACTAACTAGAGCTATTTCTTTCCAAAAACTTATTTTTAATCATAAGCATGTAGTTAAGTGTGTTGGTACCAAGTGAAGCATGTTTGACTCTTCGAGTCTGACTCAACTAGGTATTTTTATTCATTATTACTACTATTCTCACCTAAACACCCAAAACGGGCTCAATCCCTTAAGAAGGTTGTCATGCCATCCATCGTTAGGAAGAGTCACCTGGTTCATACAAAAACTACCTTTGGAAAGAACCGTGGCATTAAGAAAACCAATGGCTTATTGTCCACTCAAGCATAAAAAGAAGCTACTAGATTAAAAAGAAGCTATTAGATTAAACAAGAAGCTACTGAATTAAACATTGACTAATAGGAAAACAAAATAAAGAAGCTACAAAGCAAGCTACTGAAAGCATAATGAATATACATAATGAGAGAGGAAAACAGAGAATATATACACCAATAGAGATAGAGGAGAGAATATATATACATGATAAAGAGAAAGAGGAAAATATTATCAGTTATTACAAACCAAATGTCAAATCATCCAAATATCAAATAAAATCCACCCCCTGAATAAAAATAAACATTGTCCCCAATGCTTAAAAAAATAAGAATAAAGAAGGGTAAGAGTGAAAAGGACTCCCTATGTGGCTGTGTCCATGGCAGCATCACTTCCCTAAGTCTCCTCTAACTGGATCTCATCATTCTCGGCTCTGGGAGTAACTGGGTGGGTGAACATCTAGCATACCGCCTCAGCAGTATCACCAGCCAGGTCTAGCTCCTCAGACTGGCCAGCTAGTGCCACTGGTGCTGATGGTGCTGCTGGATCTACTGGTGCTGCTGGATCTGTCTCAATCAGCATATCAAATGGAAGGTCCCCAGCGGCTGCTATCCTGGTCACCTCTCTCCTCAGTCTGTCTACTGATATCTTGGATACCTGGGATTTCTTCATCTTCTTTACCTGCTTCCCAAGATCCTCAATAACTACTCCATGTGCTGCCAAGGTGTTCATGATGGTCTACTGGTTCTCCAAAATCTTCTTCAATGTATCCTCTTGTTGGGGGAATCTGGGGTGCCGGGGTGGATGACTATGCTCCAACAGCACTGGATAAGTCAGACAACTTTGCAGTGGCTGTCTGTATCCAGTTGTTGAGGCATGCTAGTGTCTGGGAGACTCGTAACGCAGATAATTGATGAGTGTGCATGGGCACCAACCTCAAAGCTGAGGTGGAAGGAACCGATGTTGAAGGCTCCGAAGAAGGAGGTGGAGGCATGGCAGCTGCACTGGTAGAAGACACTACTGAATTGGAAGGCATGTATACTGACTCTGCAGCTACCACCAAAGGCTCATCAGACTGGCCTAGGGTAGTAGTCGGCTGACCCTTTTTCTTCGAGTTCCTCGGGTCTATCAGAGAATACCAAGGGAAAGGCTTCAAGGTGTTCTGGTCAAACCTCACCTTCTAGTTCCTCACATTCGTCACTTTGCTCCCTTTCTTTATGTGCGCCACATTGGCGTATAATTCACGGACCAGATATTCCTTTGCATCCGCTACACTCTGGGTGAACCACGTCCACCCCTTCCGTTCCTGGAACTGTCTCAACACCGTCAGGTTGTATCTTTCAAGGTCTTGCAATACAAACTGATGCTCAAGAGTGAACGATCTCACCAGCCACCACTCTCAGAAGCTAGTGAAAGCAGCTAGACTGACGAATCTATCTTCCCAAATTTCTTTCTTCTTCGACCTGTCAAGGCTGGTAACTCTGGTATCACCCTCTCGGCCATCATCCGGGATATCATCCATATCCATTGTAGTAGCTGTGGCATCGGGGGCATGTGTAGATGAGGGCTCTGAAGTCTGACTGTCACCTTCCGAACCCTCGAAAGTGATATCAGAGGTGGAAGGTTCATCTCGAAGTTGATGTCTTCCCTGAAACTGTTGTGGCTGTGATTGAACAGCAGGCTGCTCTTGCACCGAGTCACTCTCTGATGGTTCCCTAGACGGGACATAAGAACTTGATTCAGCGGGCTCTGCAGCTTTACCTCGGCCGGCTGTTGCCTTTTTGGATATAGCTCTTTGAAGGCCAAGGGGTAAGGTACTCTTGCCTCGGCCTCGGGAATGTTCACCCCTCCCCTTCGATGTATCACCACGACCATGTGATCTAACCATTTTCTGTAACAAACAGCAGCAGGAGTTAGTTCTAGTTCAAGTGCAGATAAACACAAATTTATAGAACAAAACATGTTGTAAGGTGGGGAAGTGCGGTCCGCACAATGTCTAGTGCGACTGCAGGTTGGGTTGTGAGGACCGCACAATTTGAAAGTGCGGCCGCAGAGATGAAACTGCGGTCCCCACATTTCTGGGTGCGGCCGCACAATTGGTACCTTAAAATGGAAACTCTCTGAAGACAGAGATTGCCCTGATCTGTGGCCGCACACACTTTTCTGCGGCCGCGATTGAATTTTCGTGGACCGCACAATCTTGCCAAACCAAATTCCCTAATCTATACTTCTGCAAACCGCACAATCCTAGTGCGACCGCACATTTCAAAATTTAATCGGGCAGAGTCCCTTAGGGTTTCGATTTATGCACAAATTGGACATGGTAGTAGCAATAAAACATAATAAACCGAATACCCATTCCCCAAATAGCAACTAGGAGTTTATCCAACACAATTTACACCCCACATAGATATGAAATTGACAAATGGTCTAAAATAAGTAACAGATTGTAAACTAAACTAAAAATATTGAGGAATCCTAGAAGTGATTTGAACATACCAGTGATGAAGAAGTGCTAAGAAATGATCAAAGATGCGTAATTGGGTGGTAGATGATTGAATAAGATGTGTGCAAAATTTTAATCCTTTTTCATTGATCAGAGAATGCAAAGTTTAAACATGAGCCTTAAGGTTACTATTTATACTAAGTGGGTCTGGTAAGGAATCAAGAGGCGAGTGCGGCCGCAAAATTCCTTCTGTAGTCCGCAAACCAATTCCCTTTGTTGATCCCCGGTCCACAGATTTTGCTGTGCGGCTGCAGATTTTGGTACGGACCGCAGAATTCATTGTACAGCTGCACTTTGGCTGTTTCTCTGACAAACATACTTCAGAGAGTTTGCATTTTCCCATCTCAGTTGTGCGGTCCGCACAAAAATTTTGCGGCCGCAGTTGCCTTCTGCTGTAACGATCAAATTTGTGCGGTCCGCACTTTTTCCATACTTAGCCATTTTTTCTGAGCACAGTTCCTGTAAGGCACACTCATTCCTGCAACACACTTCAAATCCAGTTAGCACAAAATAAGACCTATCTAAAGAAGAAGAAAAGAAAAAGAAAAAAAAGAAACATGGGTTGCCTCCCAAGAAGCGCTTGATTTAATGTCGCGGCACGACGCATGTTACCATCACTTGAAATGAATTACCGCCACGACGTGGCCATCACCAACTTTTCCCAGATAATGCTTCACCCAGTTACTATTGACTCTAAGCACCTCATCATTTTTATTCTTCAAGTCCAATGCACAAAAGGGTGTCACACCCACAACCTCAAACGGGCCACTCCATTTAGACTTTAACTTTTCGGGAAACATTTGTAACAGAGAATTGAACAACAACACAAGATCACCTTCTTTAAACTCTTTGTTCCGAATGTACTTGTCATGAAGGTCATCTTCTCTTTGTATAAGGAAGAACTTGTGTATGCATGGTACCGGAACTCATCCAACTCATTCAAATGTGCCACCCTTACGTTGGCGGCGACATCCACTCAAGATTAAGCTTCTTTAAAGCCCACGTGGCTTTGTGCTCAAGTTCCACCAGAAGATGACAAGCTTTTCCGAACACCAACCGGTATGGAGACATTCCTATAGGTATATTGTAAGCCGTCCTATAAGCCCATAAATCATCATTAAGTTTCTTGGACCAATCCGTCCGGTTAGCATTCACTGTTTTGGATAAAATACTCTTTATCTCCCGGTTGGAGACTTCTACTTGACCGCTTGCTTATGGATGATAGGGAGTCATGACTTTATGAGTGACACCATATTAGGTGAGTAATGTGTCGAAAGCTTTATTGCAAAAATACGACCCCCCATCGCTTATGATAGCCTGCGGAGTACCAAACCTTGTGAAAATATTCTTCTTCAAAAATGCCACCACACTTCTCGCTTCATTGTTGGGTAGAGAAACCGCCTCAACCCATTTGGACACATAATCAACCGCGACCAAGATGTAGGTGTTTCCACAAGAACTCACAAAAGGACCCATGAAGTCAATACCCCACACATCGAAAATATCAATCTCCAAAATGGTGAGGGGCATTTCATTTTTCTTTGAGATTCCACCGAACCTTTGACATTCATCACAACGCTTGACGAGATCACTTGCATCCTTATAAAGAGTGGGCCAATAGAAGTCGCAACTTAGCACTTTGGCTGCCATTCTTGCTCCAGCATGGTGACCACCATACGGCGAAGAATGACAAGCCCAAAGAATTTCACATTGTTCCTTCTCCGATACACATCTTCTAATCACTCCATCCGTACAAATCCGGAAAAGGTATGGTTCATCCCAATAATAGTCTTGACAATCCCTTTGAGCTTCTTTCTTTGGTTTGAAAAGAACTCATTCGAGATAATAACACTTAAAGGAAAATTTGCTAGATCCGCGAACCATGGCACCTATTTCATTGAAATAGCAAAGAGTTGCTCATCGGGGAAGGAGTCATTGATTTCAAGGACATCATGCAACCTCCCCTCCTTCTCCAAACGAGACAAGTGGTCTGCCACTTGGTTTTCACTTCCTTTTCGACCGGTCTTTGGAATATTTATTGCTCATAAGATAATCAAGTGTTGCATGATCCGTATGGACAATAACCTTTCCACCCATCAAGTATAGGCGGAACTTCTCCATAGCAAACACAATGGCAATGAGCTCTATTTCCGTAACGGTGTAGTTGACTTGGGCACTATTCATGATCTTACTGGCATAGTAGACCGGATGAAAAATCTTGTTGATATGTTGCCCCAAAACAACCCCTACCGCTACATCACTTGCATCGCACATGAGCTCAAAAGGAACTCTCCAATTTGGAGCGGTGATAATGGGAGTAGTAGTCAACTTGAGCTTTAGCAATACAAAGGCTCTCATGCAATCATCATAGAAGTGGAAACTAGCATCTTTCTCCAGAAACTTGCACAACGGGTTCACCACTTTCGAGAAGTCCTTAATGAAACACCGGTAAAATCCCGCGTGGCCTAAGAAAGTCCGCACGCCTTTCACCGAAGTTGGAGGTGGAAGTTTAGAAATCACCTCAATCTTTGCCTTGTCAAATTCAATGCCATTCTTTGAGATCTTGTTCCAAGGACAATGCCTTCCTCGACCATACATTTCTCCCAATTGAGCACCAAGTTTATTTCTTTACATCTTGCCAACACTTTATCCAAGTTTGCTAGACAATCATCAAAAGAATTCCCGACCACCGAAAAGTCATCCATGAAGACTTCAAGGTAATCCTCCAGCATGTCCGTGAAGATCGCCAGCATACACCTTTGAAAAGTCGTCGGTGCATTGCACAAACCAAATGGCATCCGCGAGAAGGCGAAAGTACCATAAGGACATGGAAAGGTAGTTTTTTCTTGATCCTCCGGAGCAATAAGAATTTTCTTGTAGCTAGAATACCCATCAAGGAAACAATAGAAAGAACGACCGGCTAATCTATCAAGCATTTGATCTAGGAAGGGAAGTGGGAAATGATCCTTCCTTGTGAATTTGTTGAGCTTACGATAGTCCATACACACTCTCCACCCAGTCACCATTTTTGTAGGAATCAATTCATTCTTATCATAGGTGACCACCGTCATGCCCCCTTTCTATGGGACACATTGAACCGGAGAAGTCCACAAACTATCAGAAATGGGGTGGACAACCCCGTCATCCAACCACTTGATGATCCCCTTTTTGACAACCTCTTGCATGGCTTCATTGAGTATCCTTTGATGTTCAATAGATGGGTTGGCACCTTCCTCCAAGTTAATCTTGTGCAAGCAAAATATGGGGATTATTCTCCGAATATCCGCCAATGTCCATCCAATAGCCTTCTTCCTCTTTTGTAGCACCGCCAATGTAGCGTCTACCTGCACGTTAGTCAAACAAGAGGAAAGAATAACCGGTAAAGTAGAAGAAGGGCTAATATATTCATACTGAAGATATGGAGGCAATGTCTTCAACTCCAAGATTGGAGGCTCCTCAATTGAAGGCTTTGTTGGAGGATTTTTTCTATTTTCAAGATCCAAGGACAATTTGCGGGGCTCATAAGTGTACGACCCCATTCCTTGCAGAGAGTTAAGACATTCCACGAAGCCCTCCATCTCTTCATCATCAAAGTTGAGCAAGATGGCCTCCAATGTATCATCAACATTCACCACAACACTTGTTTCATCCACAATCTCACCGGTCACCAAGTCCGCGAAAGAGCACACCTCATTGCTATTAGGTTGCCTCATAGAATTGCACACATGGAAAACCACTTTTTCATCACCAACCCGGAAGGTAAGTTCTCCGGCTTCAACATCAACTAGATCCTTCCCCGTAGCAAGGAAGGTTCTCCCAAGAATAATCAGTACCTCATAGTAAACCTCACAATCGAGAATGACAAAATCCGCCGGAAGAATAAATTTATCGACATGAACCAATACATTCCCAATCGCTCCCAATGGCCTCTTCATGGTACGATTGTTCATTTGTAATCTCATAGATGTTGGTCTTGGTTCCCCAATTCCCGAAGTCTTGAAAATAGAATAGGGCATCTAGTTGATACTTGCCCCAAGATCACAAAGAGCTTTAGCAAACTCAGCACTTCCAATGGTACAAGGGATTGTGAAAGCACCGGGATATTCCAATTTGGGAGCCATTGAAAGCACAATTGCACTCACTTTATGAGTGATTTTTATAGTTTCACAATTCATCGACCGCTTCTTTGTCACCAAATCCTTCATAAACTTTGTATACCCGCGCATTTGCTCAAAGGCTTAAACTAATAGCACATTGATTGATAGACTCTTCATAATGTCAATGAACTTGTTGAATTGATTCTCTCCATTTTCTTGGCAAGACTTTGAGGATATGGAGGAGGAGTCCTAGGCATTGGTGCCTTAGCCTTTTGCACTACCGGTTTCGGTATGTCAACAACGTGATCCCTAGACGGGTTCACTTCCTCTTGAGTCTCTTCCACATTGTCATAAATTACAATCCACACTTCATCATTTGCGTGCACAACATTGTTCGGGGTTTCATCTTCTTGTACCAATTGCTCATCAACACAAGTTTCCTTTGACTTGAGGTGGGTGCTTCCCCATATTTTCCACTCCTTGTAGTAATGGCCATGGCATGTCTCGTGTTGTTCCCAGCCTTTGGGTTCACCATCGTGTCACTTGGTAGTTCCCACTTAGGACGAGTGTTCAGAGCTTGAGAGATTTTCCCCATTTGAACTTCCAAGTTGCGAATTGATGTGTTGTGTGAGGATAGTTGGGCATCAGAGTCGGCATTCTTCTCCATCATTTGTTTGAACATACTCTTAATTCGTCCCATCTCATTGTTGGAAGAACTTGGACCGTGGGAAGTCAAAGGAGGCGGATTGCTCGGTTGTTGATACATCGGGGGCCTTTGAAAGCCCAACCCCCGATTGCCTTGATTATTGTTCCATCCCCCTTGGTTTTTGCCTCCCCAATATCCTTGGTTGTTGCCACTTCAATTGCCTTGGTTATTTCCACCACTCTGATTTCCTTGATTGTTGTTATTATTCCAATTCCCTTGATTGATGCCACCACTCCAATTACCTTGGTTGTTAGAATTCCAATTACCTTGATTACCTTGAGGTCGTCATTGTTGTTGAATCGGGCCTTGATAGTTATTTCTTTGCCCTTGACAGTTGCTCACGTATTGCACTTCCTCCTCTTTATCATTGTAAGATTCATCATGATTAAACCCACTATCTTTTTGCACATAACTCTCCACACGGTTTTGCACATGTGGAACCTTTGGTCTTCTCTTGTTTACCATCGTACTAACTCCCTCCATGGCATTGACTTGCTTAGGACTTTGCACTTGTTGAAGTTGATCCTTGGCTAATTGATTCATTGTGGTGGTCAACTCGGCAATGGCTTGCCCATGATCATGCAATTCTTCATGTAGGTGAATCACGTTCAGATCACCTTGAGGAACATTTTGTGTACTTTGCCATGCCGATGAAGTATCCACCATTTCATCTAAAATCTCACAAGCTTCCGCATATGGCGTTGTCATGAAATTTCCACGGACAAGTTGATTAACCACGCACTGATTCGTTGTATTGATCCCCCGATAGAAAGTTTATTGAATCATAGCCTCTGTCATGTCATTATTGGATCACTCTTTGACCATTGTTCAGTACCTCTCCCATATTTCATGCAACGACTCATTGGGATCTTGTTTGAATGTTAGAATCTCGTCTCTAAGAGTAGCCATATGCTCGGGAGAAAAGAACTTGGAAATAAATTTCTTCGCCAATTCATTCGATGTATGGATGGAATGGTTAGGCAATCTCTCTAACCAATCCAAGGCTTCCCCCTAGAGAGAAAGGAAATAGCCTCAACCTTAAAGCATCCTCAGAGACGTTTGTCTATTTACTCCCCCAACAAGTGTTCACAAACCACTTCAAGTGTTTGTATGCGTTTTGACTCAGAGCCCCGGTGAAGAATCCCCATTGCTCTAGCAATGTGAGAATTACATTCGTGATTTGAAAGTTGCCCACCCTAATGCGGGGCGGGACTATGGCACTTGCATACCCTTTATTCGGCAACACCCGGTGTGGAGCCGCTCTTGGTGGAGGTGGGGTGGAATTGGGACATTATCTTGAGATGGTCAGCCTCTTCTATTGGCTTGAGGTTAAAGAGCAACCTCTTCAACTTGGTCATCTTCCACGTCCACATCCCCCAAAGGCATGTTTCTGAGTTGATCATTGTTGAAGGCCAATTTTGTACCTACAATTGGTTCACAAAAATTAGTAACACGGAAGGAAAAGAAGACAATTCACACACAAAACCAAATATATAGCTGAATCCGTTTTTAGCTCCCCGGCAACGGCGCCAAAAATTGATCTTGTCCAAGTCACACCTCTATTTGAGGTTATGAAACGATCGATGCAATAGTAATACCCAACAAAGAGTCGGGGTCGAATTCCACAGGGAGCTATACGTGGAATTTATGAGTATAGATTGCAGTGTATGAGTATGAACTATCTCAATTTACACTTCCACAAATTGGTGTTTGTTCTATGTCTATTTTAATCTAAGATTGCAGGATTAAGAATTGAAACTAAAAAATTATTTTTGTTGTAGTTTTTCAAATGATATAAAAGGCAAGGGCTATGACCTTCACCTTGGTGTTTGCCTAACGGGTTATAAACTTTAAATCTTGTTTTATTGGTCGGGGTGTATTATAGCTATCAACACTCGAGTACCCACTCAATACCTCTCGCTAAGAGAGTGGTTTTGCCCAATTTGGATTTCTCAAGTCCAAATGGTATTGAACAAAACGGTTGATACAAAGCTCAAGTCGGGTTTTACTATGTCTTGGTTCAACCCTCTAATTGGGACTATCAATCTCTTGAATTACCCAATTTCTTGTTAGCCATGTTGTCCTAGACTATGTCTCTCTTTCTCAAGTAGAGACCAAGTCAAATAGGCATGAACTAATGTTTGCAACCATTAATTCTAGAATTAAAAACAAGAAGAAGACTAAATAATAAATACCCAACCATAAACAAGCAATAAATCAAACACCCATCAGGATTACACTCTAGGGTTGGGTCAGAACCATAGTAAAAATCCAGCTACTCATGCTTAAGATAGAAGAAATAGAAGAAGAAATAATAATTAGACCCATATTGATAATTAAAATGATGAAATCTATATTCAAACATCTCAAAATAGCAAAAGCTACTAAAAAGGGTAAAGAAAAACTTCTACTGTGGCTGCTGATGTCAAAACTTTTCCTAAAAAAGTGAAACTCTTCTCTTATACAGAGCTGGAATTTCAAACAAAAATGCCCTTTCGGAGGTTCTGCGGCAGCACAATTCCATGTGCGGTCCGCACTTTGCTTCAGCCAGATGGGATTGGAATCTTGCGGCCGCATAATTCTAAACCGCGGCTGCACCTCTCTCTTTTTGCGGTCCGCACATTTCTTAGTGCGGCCGCACATTGCTCTTCTGCCGACTGCACAAATGTGATTGCGGCTGCGTAGCTGTTCTTCTGCGGCCGCACAATAATTGTGCGGTCCGCACTTCCGTTGAACTTGAGATACATGTTCTCTAAACTTTTGCTCTTGCTTAGCTTCTGCCGCCGCACATGTTATGTGCGGCACATGTTATGTGCGGACCGCACTTTGCACACATCTTTGCAATGAGTTTCTTCACAATCTGCGACCGTAGATGATAATCTGCGGTCTGCACTTTGAGCTTTTGTACCTGTTTTTTCTCCTTGAGTTCAGATCACTTCTTCTTGAGTTGAATTTCATCTTGGGGGCTCATTTCCTAAATTCTTGCAATTAAGCATAATTCATCAGTTCTTGGGAACACGTTTAAACATTTTTGGACTACAACGAAAGCTAAGGAACGCTAACAAGTAGTAAAAATCTTCATTTATTACAGCCTTGCCAGTTGGGGTGGTTTAGCCGGTTGTTGCGGCACAGGCTGGTGATAGGCCCGCTATGTCTTCTGAGGCTTTGTTGAGGTTGGATAAGTTTACCAAGATCTTCCCTATTCACTTCAGTGGTGCATATTCTGAGGACCCACATGATTACCTGGACAGTTGCCACGAGGTGTTACACAACACGGGTATAGTTGAGACTAATGGGGTAGATTTTGCAGCATTTCAGATGACTGGTTCCGCCAAGAGGTTGTGGAGGGATTATATGTTGACTAGTCCAGCTGGGTCACCTGCACTTACCTGGAATCAGTTCTCACGGCTATTTCTATAGAAGGTCATTCCTGTCACCCCGAGGGAGGAGTACCATATGTAGTTTGAGGGTCTTTAGCAGGTTAGTATGGCTGTTACCCAGTACGAGATCGATTTGTGGACCTGGCTCGCCATGCCACTATCTTGCTTCCTACTGAGAGGGAGAGGGTGAGGATATTTATTAATGGGCTTACTTACACTATCAGGCTTCATATGGATAAGGAGATAGTGTGAGATATTTCTGTCCAGATGGCCATGGATATTGCTAGACGGATCGAGTTAGTTCGTGCTCAGGAGAGAGGGCCGGTGTCAGATAAGAGGCCTCGTCATTCCGATAGTTTCAGTGGCACCTCATCTGGAGGCAGGGGTACTTATGGTATGGGCCATCCTCCAGGCCATTTCATTCAGTGCTTCAGGGAGTCGTGATCCTTATGTGCCTTACTTTGGGCAGCCAACCTATAGTGCACCATCAGCTCATATCAGTGCACCTTTGATTCAGAGCTATTACCGTGGTTATTCAGCTCGTTCGATTCAGCTTCAGCTTCAGCAGCCACAACTTCAGGATGGGTGGTTTGAGTGTGGTTGTATTGTTCATATCAGGAGGTTCTATCCGGGATTATTGGTCAGCACACCATAGCAGAGTTCTCATGCCATAGTTCCAGCACCGGTTGCTCCATCGCCCGCTCAGCCAGCTAAAGGTAGGGGTCAGGCAGCCAGAGGTGGAGCTCAGGCCGTTAGAGGTGGAGGTCAGGCCATTAGAGGTGGAGGCCATCCAGCTAGAGGACGTCCCATAGATGTAGTTCAGAGCGGTAGGGCCCAGCTCCGATGTTATGCTTTCCAAGCTAGGCTTGAGGCTGAGTCATCTAATGCAGTTATCACAGGTATTGTTCCTGTTTGCCATAGAGATGCTTCAGTTCTATTTGATCCGGGATCTACTTATTCATACGTGTCATCCTATTTTGCTTCATATCTGGTTGTGCCTCGTGATTCTTTGAGTGCTCCTGTGTATGTGTCCATGCTGGTGGGAGATTCTATTATTGTAGATCGTGTGTGATTACCATTAGGAGTCTTGAGACTAGCGTAGATCTCCTACTTCTTGATATGATAGATTTTGATGTTATCTTAGGTATGGATTGGCTGTCACCTTATCATGCTTTATTGGACTATCATGCCAAGATAGTGACCTTAGCCATGCCGGGGTTGCCTCGATTAGAGTGGAGAGGGACTCTAGCCACTCTACCAGCAAAGTTATTTCTTATGTGAAGGCTCGACGTATGGTCAAGAAGGGATGTCTAGCTTATATGGCCTATGTCCGTGATTCTAGTGCGCAGGTTCCTTCCATGGATTCAGTACCAGTTGATTGTGAGTTTCCGGAGGTGTTTCCTGCAGATCTGCCGGGGATGCCACCCGAAAGGGATGTTGACTTCTATATTGATTTGGCTCTAGGAACTCAGTCCATTTCCATTTTGCCATACCGTATGGCCCCGCCAGAGTTGAAGAATTTGAAGGAGCAGTTGAAAGATTTGCTTGATAAGGGCTTTATTAGTCTTAGTGTCTCGCCCTAGGGTGCGTCCGTGTTGTTCGTGAAGAAGGAAGATGGGTCGATGAGGATGTTTATAGACTATCAGCAGTTGAACAAAGTCACTATCAAGAACAAGTATCCGTTGCCGAGGATTGATGACTTTGATCAGCTTCAGGGTGCCAAAGTGCTTTCTACTATTTATTTGAGGTCTGGCTACCATCAGTTGAAGATCAGGGCATCTGATGTCCCTACAACTGTGTTTCGAACACGGTATGGGCATTATGAGTTCCTAGTGATGTCATTTGTGTTGACGAATTCCCTAGCAATATTTATGGATTTGATGAACCGGGTGTTCGAGCCCTATTTGGATTTTTTTTGTGATTGTATTCATTGATGATATCTTGATCTACTGCCGCAGTCGAGAGGAGCATGAGCAGCATCTTCGGATTGTACTTCAGACTCTGAGAGATAGCCAGTTATATGCCAAGTTTTCAAAGTGAGAGTTTTGGTTTGACTCAGTCGCCTTTTTAGGGCGTGTTGTATCAGCAGAAGGCATAAAGGTGGATCCTAAGAAGATTGAGGCAGTTCAGAACTGGCCTAGACGTACTTCAGCAACATAGATTCGGAGTTTCCTGGGTTTGCCGGGTTATAATTGCCGGTTCGTGGAGGGGTTTTCATCCATAGCAGCCCCATTGACTAGATTGACCCAGAAGGGTGCCCCATTCAGATGGTCGGATGAGTGTGAGTTGAGCTTTCAGAAGCTCAAGACTGCTTTGACTACAACGTTAGTGTTGGTGTTTTCCACAGGTTCAGGATCCTACAAGGTATATATTGTGATGCATCTAGTATTAGGCTCGGTGCAGTATTGATGCACAATGGTAGGGTGATTGCATACGCATCGCGGAAGTTGAAGGTTCATGAGAAGAATTACCTTGTGCATGACTTAGAATTGGCAGCCATTGTTCATGCGCTGAAGATTTGGAGGCACTATCTTTAAGGCATGTCGTACGAGGTATTCACGGATCATCGGAGTCTACAGTATTTTCAAGCAAAAAGGTCTCAACTTGAGGCAGAGGAGATGGTTGGAGCTGTTGAAAAACTATGATATCACCATATTGTGTCATCCCGGGAAGGCCAATGTGGTGGCCGATGCCTTGAGTAGAAAGGCAGTGAGTATGGGTAGCCTTGTGTATATCCCAGTTGGTAAGATACCGCTTGCAGCAGATGTTCAGGCTTTGGCCAATAAGTTTGTGAGGTTAGATGTTTTAGAGCCCAATTGTGTGCTAGCTTGCACAGTCGCTCGACTTTCCTTGTATGAGCACATCAGAGAGCGTCAGTATGATGATTCCCATTTGCTTGTCCTCAAGGACACGGTGCGGCACGATGGTGCCAAGCAGGTTACTTTTGGAGATAATGGGGTTTTGAGGATGTAGGGTCGTATTTGTGTGCCTAATGTGGATGGACTTCGTGAGTTGATTCTTGAGGAGGTCCACTGTTCCCGGTATTCTGTTCATTCGGGTGCCGCCAATATGTATCAGGACTTTCACTAGCATTATTGGTGGAGGAGGATGAAGAAGGATATAGTTGCATATGTAGCTCGGTGTCTAAATTTTCAGCAAGTAAAGTACGAGCATTAGAGGCCTGGTGGTTTGCTTCAGAGGTTAGAGATTCCTCAGTGGAAGTGAGAGCATATCACTATTGATTTTGTTGTTGGACTCCCACGGGCTCAGAAGAAGTTCGACGCGGTATGGGTCATTGTGGACAGGTGGACCAAGTCAGCACATTTCATTCCAGTGGCAGTTACCTATTCTTCTGAGCGGTTAGCTGAGATCTACATCCGCAAAATCGTCCGTCTTCACAGTGTGCCTGTGTCTTTCATTTTTGATCGAGGTACGCAGTTCACCTCGCACTTCTTGAGGGGCGTATAGTGTAAGTTGGGCATGCAGGTTGAGTTGAGCACAACATTTCATCCCCAGATGGACGGACAGTCCGAGCGCACTATTCAGATATTGGAGGATATGCTTCGCGCTTGCGTTATGTATTTTGGGGGTTCTTGGGATCAGTTCTTGCCGCTTGCGGAGTTTGCCTAGAAACACCACTACCAGTCGAGCATTTAGATGGCTCCCTATGATGAATTATATGGGAGGCGGTGCTGTTTGCCAGTTGGATGGTTCGAGCTAGGAGAGGCTCGGTTATTGGGTACCGATTTGATACAAGATGCCTTGGATAGGGTCAAGATTATTTAGGATCGACTTTGCACCGCTCTAGGTAGAAGAGTTATGCCGATCGTAGAGTTCATGATGTTGCATTCATGGTTGAAGAGAGGGTATTGCTCCGGGTTTCACCCATGAAGGGTGTGATGAGGTTTGGAAAGAAGGGCAAGTTGAGACCTAGGTACATCGGACCCTTTGAGATTCTTGAGAGAGTGGGTGAGGTGGCCTACAAGCTCGCATTGCCACCTAGTTTATCAGATGTTCCATGTGTCCATGGTATGGAAATACCCATGTGTTAGATTTCAGCTCAGTCCAATTGGACAAGGATTTGACTTATGATGAGGAGCCAGTGGCCATTCTAGCCGGCAGGTCCGATAGTTGAGGTCTAAGAGTTATCCTTCAGTTCGAGTGCAGTGGAGAGGTCAGCAGATCGAGGTAGTCAGGTGGAAGTCTGAGTCGGACATGCGGAGTAGATACTCACACCTTTTCACTAGTCCAGGTACTTTTCTATGTTAGTTCGAGGACGAACGTTTGTTTTAGAGGTGGAGAATGTGATGACCCAATAGGTCATCTATAATTTTATCTTTTATTTCTGTGCTCCGAGACTTCGAATAGCTCCATTTAGCCTTCCTCGATTTGCATGCGCAGTCCGTGTCTCTTTCTGGAAGGTTTTATGTGAAAAAATGATGAAAATGTGAAATCGTGCCTTAAAGCTCATTTGAGTTGACTTCGGTCAAAGTTTTGAGCGAATGGACCCGGATCAGTATTTTGACCATCCCGGTGGTTCCGTATCGCGATTTGGGACTTGGGCATATGCCCGGAATCGAATTTGGAAGTCCCTAACTTGATTTATCTTAATTTGTTGAAAACTAAAAGCTTAAAGGTTTAAAGAATTCATAAGTTTGACCGTAGTTTGACTTTGTTGCTACCGGGTTTCGATTTTGATTCCGGAACATGGTATAAGTTCATTACGGTATTTATGACTTGGCCGCAAAATTTGGTGCAAAATGGAGTTGATTTGACATGATTCGGACGTCCGGTTGAGAAATTGAAAGTTCTTAAGTTTCTTTAAAAATTTCATTCATTTTGGTGTTCGATTCGTAGTTCTAGGTGTTATTTTGGTATTTTGATCGTGCGAGCGATTTAGTATGATGTTTTTCCACTTGTGTGCATGTTTGGTTAGGAGCCCCGAGGGCTTGGCTGAGTTTCGGATAGGCTACGGATCATTTGAATTTAAAAAGATTGTTGGTTTTTGAGCTTCTGTTGTCACCTAGTTCTTTGTACTTTGCGATCGCGAAGCCACTCTCGCGATCTCGAATGGTAAGCTGGGCCTGGGGTGGTTTTCTTCATCGCAAGTGTGATAGCTTGTCGTGAACGCGGAGCATTGGGGGATTTACCCTTTGCGAACGCGACCAGCTTCTCGCGAAAGCGTAGGGGCTATGGGCTTGGAAGGGGGAACGAACCGGTACTCTTCGTGAATGCGGCACTATGACCGCGAACGCGAGGACATGTGGGTGTAAGACTTTGAAAATGCGAAGTGTAACTCGCGAACGTGTAGGCCAATTGGGCCGGTGTTCATCGCAAACACGACAGCCCCTTCGCGAACGCAAAGAAGGCCTGACGCACATACCTTAATACATTTCAAATATGAGATTTCACCATCTTTTCATTAGAGCTTGGCCTAGAGGCGATTTGGAAAAGAAATTTCATCGCCCTTACATAGGTTAGTGTACTTTAACTTATTTTCTTTCATTTCTATCATCACCCATTAATTTCTAGCCTTAATATTTGTTCTTTCATGGTAGAAAATTAGGAATTTAGGAAGAATTATGTTTTTTTTTGCAAATTTGGGATTTAGACCTCAATTTGGGGTCGAATTTTGAAACTAATTACATAATCGGGCTCGGGGGTGAATGGGTAAATGGATTTTTGTCCGAATCTCTGGTTTTGACCAAGTGGGCCCAGGGTTGACTTTTGTTGACTTTTTGGGAAAAGAGTAAAGATCCTAAATTTATGTATTGTAATTGATTTCCCTAGCATTATTTGAAGTTATTGAATCGATTTTGGTTATATTCAATTGGTTTGGAGGCAAGTTAAGTGTTGGGTCTAACCTTGATTTGAGGGAATTAAGAACCCTTAAGCTAGGTGCTATGTGAAATTCATGTGTAGTGGCGTATATGTGAGGTGACGAGTGTATATACGCCGTCAAAATACTTCTTTCCATGCATTTCCGTATTTCATTAATTATTTTATTCCATGTCTTAACTGTTACATGCTTTAATTGCTTCTTATGCCTTAATTTGCTACTTGTCATTTTTTATTCTCGTATTAAAATGTTAGTTTCTCCCATGCTTACATGATTTAATTGCTACTTGCCTTAATTGACTTACTTGTACCATTTAGTTGTCATTTATTTGACTTGTCTTGCTGCTTAGTATTAACTTTAGCAATTCTCGATTTGGTACGAGATTTTCCTTATGGATCTGCTCTCATATTCATTAATCGTAGAGATTCTTGTGATTTCATTAATTGATATGGTAGGATAGGGTTGCACGCCGCAAAAGGTGAAATAAGGGAGGATTATGATATTGATTCTGATTAAATGGTGGGATCGGGTTGCGCGCTGCATCATATTTTTACTTGTTATTATTGATATTTACATAAAGGAATAAGGGAGGATCATGTTTGTATGGTGGGATCGGGTTGCACGCCGCAACGGTTTATGTGTTTCGTATTCCTTGTGGTATTGTGTTTGCTTCGCTGTTTTCATACGAGATTCTGAGGATTTGGTATTTTTGGTTTCACTGGTTTTCAAGAATCGAGTTTATTGTCATGAGTTAACTACTTTATTTTTCCTATTCCTTTCCTGCCATTATTATTATGCCGCGCACATGTTATTGTAAGTGACCCGCCTTAGCCTCGTCACTACTTCGTCGAGGTTAGGCTCGACACTTACAGAGTACATGGGCTCGATTTTCTCATACTACACTTTGCACTTCTTTTGTAGACATTGGAGTCGGTCCCAACGGCGGTCAGTAGGTTGCTCGGATCGGACATCAGTCGGAGACTTGAGGTACAATTGCTCGGCGTGCGTAGCCCTGAAGTCCCACTCTACTTTATCCTAGCTATTTACTTCTTCTCACACAGTTTTACTTTCATTCAGACCAGTATATGTATTATTCTAGTCGCTCGTGTACTTGTGAAACCAATTTTGGGTTTTATTTAGATATTTCTGTGGTTATGATTTTTCACACTTTATTTCAGTTCTATTACAGTTATATCAATTTAATTGGCATCGGTTAATTTGATTTGTTAGAAATGATTAAAACTATTCTAACGTTCGCTTGCCTAGCAAGCGAAATGTTAGGCGCCATAACGGTCCCGAGGGTGGAAATTCCGGATCGTGACAGTGGAGTCAGGTAAAAGAAAGTTGAGGCAAACGACAATAAGGTAAAGACATATAATTCCGGTTCGATCAAATCCCAGGAGCGCCTCCAATATTGAAAGGCCCAGACTCCAAGAAATTTGTCCAAAAGCCTTTTCCTCCGAGCGCGGCACTGAAGCCAAGCCTGAAGAGGTTTCGTATGCCCGATATTCCAAAATATAACAGAACCACGCCCCAAATGAGCACGTGACCTCCTACACATGCTCGATCAAAGGTAACGACTTGGAAGACGGCAAAATCGAGTCACTATTATTGAAGAAGTTCGGGGAAACTCTGTCAAAAGGAGCAATGATATGGTACCACAACTTGCCCCCAAATTCCATTGATTCTTTCGCTATGCTCGTGGATGCTTTTGTAAATGCTCATCCCGCGGCAATCAAGGTCGAGACCAGAAAATTGGATCTTTCCACGGTCAAGAAAACGGACAATGAGATGCTCATGGAGTTCGTGTCAAGATTTCAAATAGAACAGATGGATTTACCTCCGGTTGCAGACGATTGGACTTGTTCAGCATTAACTCAGGGACTTAACCCCCAAAGCTCCTTGGCTTTGCAGTAGCTGAAACAAACCTTGGTAGAGTACCCAGCGGTAACTTGGGCCGACGTCCTCAATAGGTACTAGTAAAAAATCAAACTCGAGGACGACCAATTCGGAGCCCCTTCTGGGTCAGTTTATCCCATCTGAACCGACGACGGACCTAAGAGAGTTATTGATCAATAATCAAGTCCAATTCGAGATCGATATCAACCATAAAGCGGAGATCGAATTGGAAACAGGTCCAAACGTCACCCTCTAAGGAACGACAGAAGAAGCGATCAAGGGCCCAGTAGCCGAGGTCTAATCAGCAAAAATGGTTTTGATAGGCCACTCAAGGCCAGGAAGGCACCGAGATTGTTAGAATACAACTTTAACGTCGATGCTGCCAGTATCGTGTCGGCCATCGGGCGCATCAATAATACCAAGTGGCCTCGTCCATTACAGTCCGACCCTACCCAAAGAGATCCTAACTTGATACGTAAGTATCATGGCACTCATGGACACAAGATCGAGGATTGCCGGCAATTAAGAGAAGAAGTGTCCCGGTTGTTTAATAACAGGCACCTACGAGAATTCCTGAGTGATCGAGCCAAGAACCACTTCAAAAACAGGGACGCCAGCAAACAGCTCGAACAGGAGGAACCTCAACACATCATCAACATGATCATTGGAGGGGTTGATTTCCCTCGAGGTCCGATGATAAAACACATTAATGTATTTATCATGAGGGAAAATGAACCCGAGATTATATACCGGAGGAAACCATTTCATTCAACGACGAGGATGCCGAGGGCATCGTTCAACCTCATAATGATGCACTGGTAATATCCGTACTTATAAATAGTCTCGAGTTAAACGTGTGTTGATTGATCCATGTAGCTCGCCCAACATTATCAAATTAAGGGTCGTGAAGCAGTTGGGGTTACAAGATCAAATAGTGCCAGCAGCCCGGGTGTTGAACGGATTTAACATGGCATGCGAAATCACTAATGGGGAAATAACCCTACCGCTGAACACTGCCGGGACAATCCTGGAAATCAAGTTCTATGTGATCGAAGGAGATATGAGATATAACGCTCTATTCGGTAGACCATGGGTACAACATGAGGGCGGTTCCTTCGACCTTGCACCTGGTGTTGAAGTTCCCTACACTAGGAGGAATCAAGACGGTATACGGAGAACATCCAGCTACAAATGAGATGTTCACAGTTGATGAAGTACTCCCGGTACCCGCCGTTTCGACATTAAAGAGCACGACGCCGAACAGAAGGGCTGAAGTAAAATAGCAATCACCTATGCCGGTCCAGGTCGGATTGAGGGGAGTCGATGAGGAGGATGATTATTGAGTTTCGAGATCATTCATAACTCCTGATGATACCGACGCCACTAAATCAACGGTCAAAGTGTTGGAGCAAGTCATATTGATTGAGCAATCGTCGGATCGAAAGGTATACCTGGGCACAGGGTTAGTCCCCGAGCTAAAAAAATCTCATTAATTTTCTTAAAGCTAATTAAGATTGCTTCGCTTGGTCCTATCTTGACATGACAATCCCACCAGAGGTGACTACTCATAAGCAGAGTTTGGACCCGAAGTTCCACTCGGTTAAACAGAAGAGGAGACCTCAATTTGAGGTCAAGCATACATTCATACAAGACGATGTATCTAAACTCCTTAAAATAGGGTCCATTCGGGAAGTTAAGTACCCAAACTGGTTAGCTAATGTAATAGTAGTTCCTAAAAAAGGAAATAAGTTAAGAATGTGTGTAGACTACAAGGACTTAAACAAGGCGTTCCCTAAGGACTCTTTTCGTTTGCCTAACATCGATCGCATGATTGACATGACGATCGTGCACGAGATACTCAGCTTTTTCGATGCATATTCTAGGTACAACCAAATTCGGATGGACTCGGACGATCAGGAAAAGACTTTTTTTATCACTAAATTTGGCACCTATTGTTATAACGGAAAAAGGGTCTGATCTGTCCCTCTACTATGATAAATTGTTTAAAGATGTCCCCCGTTATATTATTGGGCCATAAAACTCCCTGCCGTCTTACTATCCTAACAAATGTATCCTTAATTAGACGGAGGTTACACGTGGCTCCCATTCGTGCCCTTTTTACATCTGCGCCCATATTAAGCGACCTGCTCCATGAAATCCCCATACTTGGTCGCCTATAATTATCCCTACTTATTGACCTCCGTGCCCTTGTTCTCGTAGGGTTGCTTATGAACTGAAATTTTTGACTGTCTTATAAGTGGCACTCCCTTTTATTTCTGTAATACTATTACGGTACCTTTAACTAGCCCAACTCCTATCTAAATATTTCTCAAGGATTATGACGTCATATTTGCAACACTGAATTCACTATATTGGGGTTCACTATGTTTATCTTGCACAATCTACTGATTTGTTTGTATCCTCTTGTCTAGCCATAACTAGGCCTATTTACCTTGAAAATGGTAATTACAATTAGATTGGATTTTGTGGTTCTAAAAATACGTGATCTATTTTTATGCTAGTTGTTTAGGCAATAGATGCTAACTAAGAGATAAGAAAATGAGATAAGAGCTTGAGAACAAAGCGGTAACCAAACCAATTGGCTGAAATCGGGGCCTCGAGCTTGCCTATTTGGGGTCTCGAGGTCGAGTCTGATGACCTGCCGTGGGCAGTCGATGGACGAATAATAGCTATGATAAAATCAATGGCGGCTCTTTATGGTCAATAATAAGCAATAAATGAAGAACAATAAATGTAAGTAATAGATGAAGTAATAAGAACAAAACCATATGTTAAGTTAGAGGGCGGAGAGAAAGTTCTTGTACTGAATATTGAGTATCAGCTCCCCTTTGCAAAATGCAAAGTATCCCCTTTATATATGGAGGGAAATCCATACATAGTACATGAGTAATTATTACAAAGAAGTATAGTCGGCACAACTACTTACTAGTCTGGCACAGACTAGTGTTTCCCTTGCAGGTTTTGTCAGCTTTGATCATATGCCTTGGGAACCCGCTAGTGCATCGCAGCCGTTGGTTTGCACTGCCTCGAGGTCAATCATTGTGAACACTCGGGGGCAAACTTCGAGCTAGATGTCGAGCCTTCCGGGGATGGTCTTTTTTGAGGCACCCTAGTGATCATAAAATCGAGCCCTCTGATTTTTACCGTATACAGATAGTCCCCGCGTTTCTTAGAATAAAATGATAAGAAATGATTTTAACACCGGTCCCCTCGAGCCTCCTGTGATGATGTCATGCTTATGACGTCAACTTTTGCGATAGCTGAGACGTCCCATCAATAAGTCTTTCCGAGGAAAATTTGACGCAGAGTCAGTTTACTTTCTCAAGGAGATAATATCGCCGACTATCCGTTTTCCAATAGGCATTGATTGTGCCTGTTGATCCGTTTTCCAAAGACATTGATTGTGCCGTCGGTACGTTTCCCAGAGGCATTGATTGCGCTGCTGGTTACGCTTCTTCCTTTCTATAAATGGAAGCTTTCTTGAATCAAAACTTCATTCAATCGTTCTCCAACAGCCTTTTATTCCTCTCTTCTCTTCATCTTCATCCAAATCCATTCGCCATGTTTAAAGCCTGTGATCATAGGATCTCATGGCAGTGTTCCCATCAGTTATGCCATGACTTTTTCCCAGAGCCTTCCCCTACTGAGCGGGATCGCACTGGTTTGTTGTTGTTGTTGTTGGCCCGATTTAATGAGAGAGAAATCTCAAATTATTTTTGCATTAAAGAGCATGTGGACTACGAACTTGTGCTCATCTCTCTTAACTACCCGGTGCGGCACTTCACTCCTTTTGCTTTCCGTGGAGTGAGGTGGTACCATCTACTAACGGTTGCATCCCGCACCGGTGCAATGTCTCAAGAAGTGGCTTCACAATAGTGGCGCTGGCGAGACCCATACTCGCCAAACTTTTCACCCAGCCACTTCTTCGTCTTTTTCTGCTTCTTCTTCATCCTTGAAGACGCCGTTTGGAAGGTCGAGGAGAGGGCCCGAAGAAATGATTCTCGAAGGCATTGCTCCCGAGGATGTACCCCTGAAAGTAGATTAGACTTTTAGCTGTAACTTTTGCCTCTTTGTTTCTGTATATGGACCCTTTATGGGCTTTGCAATCATGTGTAAGGACCCCTCGTGGGCTTTGTAATCGTTGTTTATTAATGAAAAAGATGTTTCTTCAATTTTTCTCTGATTTATGCTTTAAATCCCTTTTTCTGCACTTGTGAAGAATCTGAATGCGTGATTCTACCGACTGACCGAACCCGGGTTGGATTGTTAAACTCGAGTCATCAGGATACCAGACTTCGAGTCGAATGAGAATAGGGCTTCGAACTTTCAGAACAAAACTTAGGTTTTCAGACCCCTGTGGTAGTCCTCGAGGGTGGATTTGCTCAGATGTCTGGGAATAAAGGTAGCCTGTAGGCTTTCGAAAACGATACTTGAGTGAATGTTCGCTCAAGATCCGGCGACTTGGAAACTTGTTTTGAACTTAGAGGGAATATAGCCCCAAGCCGTTGCAGATAGACCCCGGATGAGGGTACGACTGGGCTTGAATAGTCCCTAGGTTAAAGTAACTGAGAAAATGTTTAACTTGATCCGAAAGGGAATTTGAGCAATCCGCACTTGCGATAGCAGAAATTCTCGAGGTAGGGTACCACCGTGAGGTCAAACCCATATGAGTAGGTTTTTAGAGCTTGTCTTCTTCTTGGAAGAGGACCTCGAGATCGGGTACCATCTCGAGGCTTACAACGATATAAATGGCTCCTTAGAGCATACCTTCCTTGTGACAAAAGTCATCGAGATCGGGTACCATCTCGAGGCTTGTAACGATGTCGATGGCTTTCTGGAGCCTATCATCTTTTTGATAGAAGTCCTCGAGATCGGGTATCATCTCGAGGATTGTAACGATGTCAATGGCTTTCTGGAGCCTATCTTCTTTTTGATAGAAGTCCTCGAGATCGGGTACCATCTCGAGGCTTGTAATAATGTCAATGGCTTTCTGGAGCCTATCTTCTTTTTGATAAAAAGTCCTCGAGATCGGGTACCATCTCGAGGATTGTAACGATGTGGGGTTTTCGATATATCATACGGCAACGTTAATTTCATGACGTGGCTATGAAGCTACCAAGGCAGTTCCATTGGTACATCTTCCCAAAGAGAGAAATGGCTTAGTTAGCATCTTTAATTGACCTTTGAGGCAGGCGGATAGTCGCCGCTTTCTCCAAATAAAGGGTTGTATTCCTTCTTTTGAGGATTCTGCTATTCCGAGTAGTCATCCTCCTCTATAGAGCTTTCCTTTCCTGTGTTAGGACCTTCACCATTTCAATTTGAAGGCCTTGATAGGATTTTCTAGTTTTATCACAGTTATGGCTGCCACACCAAGGTCCGCCTGGCGAGGAGAGGAGAATTCCGCCCTTGAAGGCTTTTTGAACCAAAATGCTTGGGGTCATTGGGAGTATGTCTTGAAGTTTATTTCTTTAGTAAGAGAGGGGCACCTTGAGTCAATGAGGAAAGAATTTGGATGGGGGGAAAAGGTAGTACTGCAGGCACTTTCCTCGGGAGAGAGCATCATGGATCATGCTGAGGGGTTTATTTGAACGTATACACGTACCCCTTCACGCTAGGGCCCCCTGATAGGGTTGTGCTTGACTTATGTCGAAAATACCATGTTACCTTGGCGCATTTGGAGGATAGTGTTGATGATTAGGTTTTTTGCAGAAGAGGCAGGGCTCAAATTCACTCTTAGTCATCTCATCAGGCTGTATCGGCCTTTTCACCATCGGGGTCTGCTGACCCTACGATGCCGATCCGCCACGCCTTTCATTATTGATGATGGAGAAGACGGGGATCGAGGATGGATGAGCCAATTCGTCCGAGTACGGACTATCGATATTATCCCTATGGAGTTTCTGCCATTTCCCGAGGAATGGAATTTTACACGTAAGTGATATACTTGTGCCTTCGTAGTTTTGCTTATGGCGCAAGCAGGTTCCGTAAATGCGCCTTCCTTTCCCTTTCTGCAGCAATTTCATGGACGCCGTGCGAGGTGAGTCGAAGCCTGAACTACGAAACATACCTCGAGGAACAGGTATTTTTTGCTCTAGATGGGGCACATGTTCCCTTTTCTATTCCTGAGGCTAATGTTTCGTTTATTTTAGTTGCAGAAGATGATGGGAGACGTAGAACGCCTTAGGAGTCAAGTTGGCGAAGCCAAACGTGAGCGCGATGAGTTAAAGGCTCGGGCAGACGCTCATACTATAGTGGAGAAAGGTGCTTTGGTTAAAGCTTCCGCCCTCGAGGTTCAACTTCGCTTAGTTCGTGAGAACAGTTTGGTCTGAACGGATATGGTTACAAATCTTGAGTCCGAGCTTTTGAAGATAAAAGCCGAAGTTGTGGATGCCCGGGCCGAAGCCGTAATGAGCCGAACTAAAGCTGACAAGAAAGTGGTGGTCTATTTGAAGGACGCTGTCGATGCTCGAGCTGAGCTGAGAAGGCTCTCGACCGCGAGAGCAGGAGCTTAGAGTATGCACCGTGCAAATCTCGAAGGGAAACCCTCGAGGAGATCAATGTTAGGGGTTTTGACCTCTCGGAAGAGGTAAAACAGGCAAAGGTGGATGAACATGACGCTAGGTCCCTTCTGTCCGATGCTGAGGATGGCGAGAAAGAGGCCGACGGGCCGTAGTCCCCGAGGGGGACGTAGATTAAGCCTTTCCTTGGCTGATTTTGTATATAGTGCTTCCAAACTTTGTAAATGAAGCTTGTATTCCCTCGCATACATGTATAAAAGGAAGCCTCGTATTTTTTGTTTTTCACGCATTTCCTTTTACCTTGATATTTGTCAGTTGATAGCCGGATGAATTGGTCTTTGGCTTAAAAGGAATCCTTAGATTCATAGTATGGCCTTGGGGCTCATTGGGCTGGCCCGTAGGCTCTTACGCGCTTTGGTCGGCACGATCTTTTAATATAAGCCGGCGTTTGAGCTCTTATGCTTTTACCCTTAGGCATATTTATTTAACTGTTTTGGGTTTAGTCTCCGAGTCGGGTTTCGACTCGAGCTCATTTGACCCTCAAGTTTGTGAATTTAAAGCCAGCCCTTAGGCTCTTACGCGTTTCGGTCGGTACGACCTTTTATATGGGCTGGCGACAGCGGCTCTTACACATTGGGTCGATACGACCTCTAGTATGGGCTGGCAACAATGGCTCTTACGCATTGGGTCGGTACGACCTCTAGTATGGGCTGGCGACAGTGTCTCTTACGCATTGGGTCGATACGACCTCTAGTATGGGCTGGCGACAGCGGCTCTTATGCATTGGGTCGGTACGACCTCTAGTATGGGCCGACAACAGTGGCTCATACGTGGTACGACCTCTAGTATGGGCTAGCGACAGTGGCTCTTACGTGGTGCGACCTCTAGTATGGGCTGGCGACAGTGGCTCTTACGCATTGGGTCGATACGACCTCATGTAGGCTTTATTTTTCCCTCGTTAAGGATTTTTGAAGTTGTGTTTGCCTGACTCTTCGATGGTCTGATAAAGATCTCGATTGTGAGACGTTATATGGTGATGATCGAGCACCTCGGAAGGTTTGGCTAGGTGGCTGAGTATCTCGAAGCCTTTAGTTTGGAGCTGACATGGTCAAAGCTCTTTTAACTGATGTCGAGGGTAGCCTGTTAATCCAGTTCTTTTCGAAATTTTTTTGAAGTAATTGAAGTCCTGTGATTTTATAGCGACGGTCGGGCATCCCCGAGTCGTGTTAGTTTGGCTGGTACAGCCTTATGACCGTAGTTATTGTGCTTGGCCGGAGCCTTTTAGTTCCTGAGTGAAGTGGTTTCAGTGTCTATATCAAGGGTACGCCTTTTTAGGGGTCTTACAAGTTCGATATATAGCCTTAACTTTAAGATCAGGATTGTGCCTTTTGTAAGGGCTTACAAATTTCTGCATGCCTTTGAGGTCTTACAGTTTTGGTCACTTGGTACAAGTGTGGTTCATGCCTTGCTTGAGGTCTTACAGTTTTGTCACTTGGTACAAGTGTGGTTCATGCCTTGCTTGAGGTCTTACAGTTTAGATCACTTGGTACAAATGTGGTTCATGCCTTGCTTGAGGTCTTACAGATATTGTTATTGCCTTATATAGGTCTTATGAGACCGAGGCTACCCGTGTGTGGTCTTTCGGCCTCGGGTTTTGATATGTCGATAAGGATGGTGTTTGGCAACAGTCCCCGAGTCATCGACAGTTTCTTGGCTCGGAAGCCATTACTTGTAAACTTGGTATTGCCTCATTAAGGGCTTACGATTTCGGAGTTTTTGACCCGGAGGTCATGTGGTCTTGAGTTTTTGACGTCAGTCCCCGAGTGTTCGGGACGTTTTTGGCTCTGGGGCCGTTTCGTGATCTTTATGTTGCCTCATGAGGGCTTATGAGTTTGAAGCTCCGACCCAGGGTTCATACGACTTTGAGTTTCGATAAGTAGATGGGGGTAGCTACTGGCGGCAGTCCCCGAGTTATCGAAAATTCCTTGGCTCGAGAACCATTTCTTGTAAACATGGAGTCGCCTTACCGAGGGCTTTATGAGTTTTGAGTTTCCGACCCGGAGGTCATGTGGCTTTGAATTGTTGACACCAGTCCCCTTGTGTTCGGGACGGTTTTTGGCTCTGGAGCCGTTTTTTGCAAAAATAACGGACTCTGTTGAAACATGAAATGCTTTTATGGAATGTATTATTCGATTACTTGGCACAAGTATACATGTTTTCGCTATTAGGGGCTCAGTTATTCTATACGGACACGGTTTGTTTGACCGTTTGGCCCGGTACATTATTTTCCTATCGAAACCTTGTTCAGAATATCTTGGCTTCTCCGAGGAGGTGATCTTCCGGGGGGATGCCCCCTAGTATTCGAGGTTGACTGAAAAGAAGCTTTGAATACTTGTTGAGTCTTCCTTAGGTAGCATATAGATATTGCCTCGTTAAAAACCTTGCCGATAAAACCCTTCTTGGGATAAAAACCCGATCAAAGGAAAAGAGTGCAACGCATGCTTTTGAAACCTAAGGCCTTCGAGTTGGAAAACGCTTCAGCTGTTTCGATCGGATACCTGCACTTATGTTAGTATAAAATGTAATTGACAAAGGGAGGTGATCATACCTTTGTGCTGATGGCGCTTCGGCCCCTGATATGTTTCGGTCGTTTGTTACGAGGACGCGGTACGGTCCTTTGCTTCGTTCGGTCGGACTAAGCCGAGGATGTAGCTTGTTTTCGCTATTTTATTGTTTGTTTATCCTTTGTCTCCTTTGGTGGTGGAGGTATCACTGATGGTGCCACATCATGCACCACGAACATCTCTTTTGCTGCATGCTGCTCTCCGTAGACGGTTTTTATCACATCCTTTGTTGGAAACTTCATCATTTGATGAAGGGTGGATAGTACTGCTCTCATACAGTGTATCCACGGCCTCCCGAGTAAGGCGTTGTATCTCATGTCTCCTTCGATGACATGGAATTTGGCATTTGGAGTTGTATCGGCCACGTTGATCGGGAGGGTGATTTCCCCTTTCATTATTTCGCTCGCCATGTTGAACCCGTAGAGGACTCGTGAGGAGGGTACAATTTGGTCGAGCAGTCCTAGCTGCTCTACCACCCTCGACCTGATAATATTGGCCGAGCTACCTGGATCCACAAGTACACGTTTAATTTGAAATGTATTTACAAGGAAAGAGATTACCAGTGCGTCGTTGTGAGGCTGAGACAAGGTCTCGATGTCCTCATTGCTGAATGTGAGTGCGTCCTCGGGTATGTAACCTCGAGTTCGCTTTTCTCTGGTGATGGATATTTTTGTTCTCCTGATCATGGGTTCTTGTGGAGTATCGATGCCTCCCAAGATCATATGGATGACATATTGCGGCTTATTTGTTTCGTTCTTCTTGGTCGTCTCTCTTTTCCGGAACTGATTTTCGCCTGGTCGCTGAGGAATTCTCGGAGATGACCCTTGCGGAGTAGTCGGTCTACTTCTTCCCGGAGTTGTCGGGAATCTTTAGTCCTGTGACCGTGCGTGTTGTGAAATTCGCACTAAGTTATGGTTCCTCTGCGAAGGGTCTGATTGTACAGGCCTTGGCCAACTGGTGTCTCTGATTTTACTGATGGTGAATACGATGTCTGAAACATCGACGTTGAAGTTGTATTCCCACAAGCGGGGCGCATCCGTCGACCCTCTGTGCCTGTCGAATCCAGCTCTGCTAACAAGTCCCCGAGGATTCTAGCCTCGGTCCGTCCTCCGGTCATTGCGGGGTATGTTGCGCCTTGGGGAGTTTCTTCTATCTTCGGTGTATGGTTGCTATCTTTCTTTGTTCGACTTTGAATCCTTTGCTGGAAGCCTGTTAGGATATACCAAGCCCGAGGGGCCTCCCAGTTAGTCATCTTCGACCCTGATCTTTGATTGGTATCGTTTGTGGACGTCCGACCAAGTCACGGCAGGGTATTCGACTAGGTCCTATTTCAGCTGCTTCGAAGCTACCGAGCTTCGCTCGTTCAAACCTTGAGTGAAGGCCTGTACCGCCCAGTCGTCTGAGATCGGTGGTAGTTCTATTCGTTCTATTTGAAAGCGAGATACAAACTCTCGCAGCATCTCATTCTCCCTTTGCTTGATTTTGAAAACGTCGGATTTCCTGGTAGCTACTTTGATGCCACCAGCATGTGCCTTTATGAAAGAATCTGCTAGCATGGCAAATGAATCTATCGAGTTTGGGGCCAGGTTGTTGACCGCGACCTACTTCGCACTACTAATTAAGTAGCGAGAGAGGGTCGGAGCAGCTTTTACCCGATTTAGGGTCGGGATCGAATCGACAGAGAGCTAGAATTTGGAATCGAGTATCTATCTAGTGTAGAATTGCGTATGTGTTCCAAATTACACTTCTATTCATTTTTGGGGTTTTTGTTTACTTCTACTATTATTAAACTACAAATGGTAATTGCAACTAAATTATGCTAAGAGTTATAATGCTACGAGTTGTTCAAATAGGTTTAAAAGGCACTAGGGTAGTGCCTACCCCCTAGGTGGTCAATTGACGGGTACTTGAATCTAAGGCACGTTTGACATGTTTGGGGATTATGTTATAACCATTGCACGACTTTACCCACTCTACACCTCTCGGCGGTTCGAGTGATTTTGCTCGAATTGGCTTTCTCAAGACCAATTGGGTATGCAAATTTGCACAAACAACTAGGGTTCAATTCGGGTATTACTCTCTTGAGGTTTAACCCTTTAATTGGGGCTATCATTCTCTTGAGTACGCCCCAATTCATTGTTGGACCAATTTCGGAGACTTAGGCTCTCTTTCTCAAGAAGAGCTTAAGTCAACTCAACACAAACTAGTGTTTGCAACCACTAATTCAGAAATTAACCATGAAGTTGGCCCAAATAACAAACACCCATAGTCAATCTAGCCCTAAAATTCAAGACCTATTAATTACCCACACTAGGGTTGAGCCATAACCCTAGCTTATGGGTCTAGCTACTCATAATTAAAGAAGAAAAACAAGAAATAGATGAAGACAAGCTCATATTAATTAATCACTAAGTTAAATACAAAGATTCAAAGATTAAAAGTAGCTAAAATTGCCCAAAATGGCTTAGAAAGTCGAACCCACGAGTGCAACTGCTTAATTACAATATCTGATACCCTAAAAATGGAAAAAGAAGCTATTTATACTAGGCTGAAAAATTTGGACAAAAAGGCCCCTGCGGGGTTAGTGCGGAACGCACAAAATGGACCGCGGTCCGCACTAGGGCTTTGGCCTTGAAAAACAGCTCTCTGAATCTTGGTATCGCGGACCGCAGAGAATGGACTGCGGCCGCGGAGGCTTCTAGTGCGGTCTACATAAAATGGACAGCGGACCGCTTTGGCTTGAAAACTCCAAATTGCAACTTCTCTGATTCTTGGCTCTGCGGACCGCACTAAATCGACTGCGGCCGCATTGCCTTCAGTACGGACTGCACAAAACCTAGTGCGGCCGCACTGCCTCTTAGCCTGGAAGTTAGCCTCTCTGAATCTTCTAGTGCAGACCGCACAAAGTGGTGTGTGGCCGCACTGGGCCTGTTTTTCCTGAGCTTGTCTTGTCTTTGGCACTTGTGCAAGTTTCACTCCTTTTGAGCTGATCTTTGACATCTCGTCACTTTGATGATCTAACCTGCAATCAAGCACAACTTGTGAGCCGTTTGGGACTATTTTGTATGAATTTCTACTCAAAGCATAAGCAAGAAGGAGTATAAAATGCGTCAAAATCTCTAGTTTTTAACTCCCCCAAACTTAAGCTTTTGCTTGTCCTCAAGCAAACAAAATAAGACCCACCCCTTAATGGAAAAACCAAGAAATTTTCAGCTTTCCTAAAGTAATCTCTACTAGCCTCAATTGGGACTAACAATTGCCTCAGTACACATGAATCATTAACACATTTACTCTTTTTAAAACACCATGGATCAAGTGCGACACAAGAGCATCAAGAATTGACTCAACACATCAAAAAACTCTTTTCTATTACTTTCGTCATTGTGGAACCCAAACTCACACATCCTCAACTCTCCCTAAGCATTCCTTACCTTTAAGATAATGGTACTCAGAACGAGGATAATGGGAATTCACTCATCTCTCTCAAGAAAAAGAGTCACAAGTCCGGCTTTAGGTACCATATGCTTGCCCCTTATGTAAGTATCCACTAATGTAAGCTTCATCCAACTCAAGATCATATAGGGCTTTTGTGGAGACATTGCGAAAGCTTTTGGTTCAGGGTAGGAAATGTTTTGGTCTAAGTAGGTTCCATCTTCCCTTAAGCACTTCTTTTGATTCATTTGGCATCTATTCACTTGACTCTTTGAGTCATTTCACTTCTTTCTAAGGGGTTAGAGAGACACACTGTCACTCTTTAATTATGCATTTCAAACCTTTTCTCCTTTTTCAACTTTCCACACCTTTCATTCTTCGCTTTTCTTTGCATCCCTTTTTATTCTTTTTCACATTGAACTTTCTTTTTGTCTTTTTGCTTTTCTTTCTTTTTCATTGCCTTTCCTTTTCTTCATGTGCTAAAGGAATGATCGGGTGCCAAGAGAGGGTATCTTTTAAAACGGGTATAGGCTTGTATCATGGTTATTGAAGGAAAAAGGTCTAAGGCTCAAAAGGGTTGACTAGGGATCTTATCATTGGTAGGTTATGGAAGTGTTCAAGCTATCATTTGGACTAAGGAGAGCCTATAATCATGTCTCAAGTCAAAATTCACTTAGGATTTTGCCTCAACAAACATTCAGGGAAAGTTCTAGACCAATGGCTCGGGACATGGACTTGCAATACGATTACTCACCACACAAGATATGGGATTGCTAAAGACACAGAGTCGGGGGCCCACGACGACCTTATATAAGATTTGAGCACACAATGGTCCCGAAAAACCACTTGATGATTATCGGCCAACATAGGAGTCTCAAGGTCACGACTTTCACCATCCTAAACACAACAACTTGTTTTTGACCATAAGATCAAAGGCAAATGTGCTAGGCCCAAGTGAAGCTTTTCTTGAGGCACGCTTAACTACTAACTACTAAAAACAAAAAGAAAAACGGACTCAAACCCTTAAGAAGGTTGTCACGCCATCCATCATTGGGAAGAGTCACCCGGTTCACACAACACCCCACCTTTGGAAAGAACCGTGGCATTGAGAAAACCAAAGGCTTGTTTCAAACATTAAAAACAAGAAGCTACGAATCTCAAATAAGAATCTAAGAATGAAAAACTTGCGGAAAGTAGAATGAATATATACAAGAGGGGATTTGAATATACAATAGATGGGATGAATATCTACAATGTAACATAACTTTATATACAAACCCAAGGTAAAATAAAAGTGCGAGAAATGATAAAAATATATATAGACCAAAGATGAAAAATAAAGAAAGCATAAAAAGTATAAAAAATATATACAGTCATCCGAATGAATCCATGAAGAAAAAAGTAGGGCCTACCCCCTCAAATGAGAGCTGGCATTGTCCTCAATGCCAACTAACCAAAATAAAGCACCAAAAAGATGATAAAGAAGGAAATAGAGACTCCCTATAGCCTGTCTGAACACATAATTCTTTTCCATGGCAGAGATTTCAACCCAATATTTCTATTTGCATTATTCATATAGGCTCCTGAGTGGTCCCTGGGTCCTCACTGTGCTCGGGAACCTCAGACTGGTTCCCTGTGGTCTGCTGCTCCACTGATGGGACCTAGGCCTGGACCTGGACAAGCTCCTGAGGTGCATCCTGTGGCTGACTAGAAGAAGCCTCTGGTGGGTCGGCCAACTAGATGACTGCATCATCCAATCTGTGAGTCATCATCCTCCTCTTGGAGGGCCTCTAAGAGTGCTCCGGCTGGGGATCGGCTGTTGGTACTGTGTCTTGGAGCAATAAATCTAAAGGCAACTGATCTGCCTTCAGTCTGTCAACATCTGCTCTTAGCTCCTTCACGGACTCCTTGGAGGCCCGTGTCTTCCTCAACTTCTTGTGTTCTCTAGCAAGCTCCTTGAGAGCCTTGTTGTATGAATCAACTACCTCAGCAAGCTTCTTCTGATTGTCGAGGATTTTCTTCTGGTTGTCCAACATCTCCTTAAGAGCATCCTCTATGGACTGGGGAACCTGTGGGGGTGGAGGTGCGGACTGAGCCTCTACCGTAGTAGTCAAAATGGACAACTTGGATGACGCAATCTGCATCCAGTTGTTGATACTGAGAAGTGCTTGGCTCAACCGGTGGGCAGTGATAGGATGGGCCCGAGAAGATGGGATCTCCGGGGCAGCTGAGGTGGATGGACCAGGAGGCATAGCAGTGGAAGTAGAGGCAGGCTCAGCTGGAGTCACTACTACAACTGGCTCTTCAGACTGGCCAGTTGGAGCAGTAACCGTACCCTTGAAACTCTTGCTCTTGGGGTTATCATCCCCCTGCATGCTATACCACGAAAATGGGGCCTTCGCTTTCACCTTGATATCGAAAGGCCTCTTTTCCACCTTCAAATCTCGGAAGTACATCGTGAGGAGACTGGGGAATGGATAGTTTCTGTCATGCTCGGCACCCACAATTGAGATAATCCTTGACATCACATTCCCTACATTGATTGGGTACCCCTCCATGATCGAAGCCACCAAAACAGCCCGGTAAAGAGGTAGGGTGTTGTCATGAGTGGTAGGGTCCAACCTGCTACATACGAATGCCTCCCACCCATTCGTTTCAAAGTTCAAACTACGCCTTAGAATTTTGACTCCAGCGATCGACCAGTCGGGGGTGGTGCCTGGGATTGCCAGGTATTGTGCTAGCCAGGAACGGACCTCCTCACCCATTTCCATCATAGCCATATACAGTGTCTCATCCTCCTCATCAAAGCGAAGGTAATCATTGATTGTTTTCCCGTCAAACAATACCTTCAAGTTTCGCACCTTGGTCACCTTTGTACCCTTTTTGATGTGGGCCACATTGGCATAGAATTCTTTGACCAAGTTCTCATTGGCATCTAAGGAGTCGGACAAAAAGTGCGCCCAGCCAACTCTCTCCCTAAACTGCCTCCTCACGTTGGTGTTGTGAGGTAGCAAGTCTCTATCTACGAAGCTCCTCTCTGGGATCAACTTCCTCACCGGCCACCATTCCCAAAATTTGTGGTACGCCACCTCACTAACGAATCTATCTTGCCACACCTCCGGCTTTCTCATTCTAGCAATGCCCCCCACCTGTGGTTCACCTCCTTCTCCTACTTCTTGTTCTCCCCGTGCTTCCTCCTCAGCACCTACTGCACCCTCTCCAGATAATGAAGCTGTGGGAGAGGTGGAGTATTCCCCACTACCTTCACCTGAGCCATCAGATGACCCAGAAGAAATGTTCACTAACGCTTGGGCAGTGGGGGATGCTGGAGGTGTGTCTCTTAGCCTGAACCTATCCGGCCAGTCAGGGATGTGTGTTGGGACTGAGTCGGAGGAAATCTCCCGGGAAGGTTCGTACTCACTCCCCGATGAGTGAGAAACAGCTCTATCCGCAACCTTTATTGCCTTTCTGGTTGCTTTTATTGACTCCCGAGCTTTGGGAGTCAATTTTAGCATTTTCTGTTTCCCTCCCCAAGAGGATTGTCCTCTGCCCGGTTGTTTACCTCTTTGTTTCACCATTGTCTGCAAACACAATTTAATTGAACTGTTAGTATCAGCATCATCAGTTAAGCACAGAGTTGCAGAAGCAGAACAACAAATGTTGCAGACATGTTGCAGATTCACACAGTGCGGACCGCACAAAATCAACTGCGGCCGCACTGAGGTCACTGCGGACCGCACAAAATCAACCGCGGTCCACACAGAGGTGGGGTTCAGACTACCCACTCTCTGTATCTAGGCAATGTGGACCGCACAGAATCAACTGTGGCCGCACTGGGCTAGAGCGATCCGCACAAAATGTAGTGCGGCCTTACTTCCTGAGGTTCAGCAATCCTAGTTCATCAGTGCGGTCCGCACAAAATGGTACGGCGGACCGCACAAGGGCACCGCGGTCCGCACAGGGCGCCCTACTGTGGCACTAACTTAGGGTTTCACATATCTTGATTTTGGGTCCAATTTTCCACCTTAGTAGTGACCCTACATGATTACCCATTGATGTTAACTCTCTATGTCTATTATAACCTAAAAATTAAAAATCCTAACCTAATCAAATGAAGAAAATAAGGGAAGAAAAGAACGAGAGGCAAGAAAAAATAAAATTAAGAGAAAATTAACAAAATTGATCAATTAAAAAGCAAGTAATGGTACCAGATGTGAGAGTTAGTGAAGAATAACAAGTTCAAGCAATTGATTACAAACAAAATAGATGATGAACAGTGATTTTTAGGGTTTTGAGAGTTCAAGGTGCGAAAAGGGTAAAAGGAGGGCCTCAGGCCCTATTTATAGAAAAGGACCTGGGGCCTAGTCTCACCAACCAGTGCGGACTGCACAAAATGGACCGCGGTCCGCACTGCACTGTTTTGTTCAAGCTTGAGAAGGCAATGCTCTACGGTCCGCACAAAATGGACTGCGGCCGCAGAGGTCCACCGCGGACCGCATAAAGGCCGCAGTGGCAAACTTTAGAGAGTTGCATTTTCACATTTTCTTCAGTGCGGTCCGCACAGAATGGACTGCGGCCGCACTAAAAACTTCAGAGACCTGATCACATTTTGTCCACTATGTCCTGTACTACATCAACTCAATCTTGTAACATCTCACAACCAGTTAGCCCAAAAATCAATCCTACACTACAATGAAAATCAAAGAAAAACAAGAATAAAAACACATGGGTTGCCCCCCAAGAAGCGCCTGATTAACGTCGCGACACGACTCATGTTACCATCCAATCATTTGAAATGCACAAGAGCCACCACATGGCTATCATCAAACTTCCCCAAATAGTGCTTGACCCTATTCCCATTCACTCTAAAAACTTCCCCACTTTTGTTCTTTAAATCAAGGGTACCAAACGGGGTCACACACACTACTTCGAATGGTCCGCTCCACTTTGACTTTAGCTTTCCTGGAAACAACCGTAACCGAGAGTTGAACAAGAGCACCAAATCACCTACTCTAAACTCCTTGCCACGAGCATATTTGTCATGAAGGTATTTCATCTTGTCCTTGTACAAGGACGAACTGGAGTAGGCATGGAAATGGAATTCATCAAGTTCGTTAAGTTGTTCCACCCGAAGATTAACAGCTATATCCCAATCAAGATTCAACTTCTTCAAGGCCCACATGAAATTATGCTCCAACTCCGCTGGTAAATGACATGCTTTCCCAAACACCAACTGGTACGGAGACATACCAATTGGAGTCTTGTAAGCGGTCCGGTAAGCCCATAGAGCATCATCCAACTTTTTAGACCAATCGTTCCTATTGGCATTGACGGTTTTGGACAAAATGCTCTTGATCTCCCTGTTAGACACTTCAACCTGGCCACTTGCTTGAGGATGATAAGGCGTAGACACTTTGTGGTTGACACCATACTTTGAAAGCAAGGCATCAAAAGCTCTATTACAAAAATGCGATCCTCCATCACTAATAATTGCCCGAGGCGTACCAAACCTTGTGAAAATGCTCTTCTTCAGAAATGCCACAACACTCCTAGCTTCATTGTTGGGTGAGGCCACGGCCTCAGCCCATTTTGAGACATAATCAACCGCTACAAGAATGTAAGTGTTTCCGCACGAGCTTACAAAAGGGCCCATAAAATCGATACCCCATACATCAAAGATATCAACTTCAAAAATTGTGTTTAGAGGCATCTCATCTTTCTTGGAAATACCGCCCGCTCTTTGACATTGATCACACCTTTTTTACAGATTCACTTGCATCTTTGAACAAGGTTGGCGCAATAAACCACAACTCAGAACATTTGAAAGCCTGCTCCTCAAGCCTGCCAATGATGGCCACATACGTGGGAGAAGACAAGCTCAGATGCTAATTGCTCCTCCTAGGTACACACTCCGGTATTCACTCCGTCTGGTGCAACCATCTTGAAACAAAGTATGGCTCGACCATAAAGTCATACTACGTAGGCCGTTTGAGTCTTCTTCCCTTGGTTAGAACGAAGCTCACACGGAATGATTGCCAGTCAACAAGAAATTAGCAATGTCCGCATAACCATGCATATCACTCATCGACACAGCAAAGTTTGCTCATCGGGGAAGGTATCAATTGATCTTAGGCCAACATGCTGTCCTCCTTCTCTCCAAGCGGGAACAAATGATGCCCAGTTGGTTTGCCTACGCCGTTTTCGGTCCACTATCCTCGCAAATCAAACCTTGAAGTAATAAGAAATCCGATCGCGATCAGTCTAGCTTTGGAGTCTCTTCCTTTGTCATCAAAATATTGTACGAGAGGACTGGCATGATCGTTGGTGCACATTACATGCATTGGCTCCCATTAAGATGTGGCTCGGAATTTTGTTTCCATGGCGAACACTAGCAGTAGCCAACAATTCCCTTCCAGTTCACCCGCTGTGAGTTCCTCTTAGCTTCATTCATTGGTCTTGCTCACGCATAGTACAAAGAGAAGGTAGAGTGTTACCAGATGAATATTTTTTGTTCACGGGCAGTCTATGGTGGTGTATCTTTGACCCATAACTCCGCCATACCGCAGAACATCACTCAGGCATCGCAATGAAGCTAGAAAGGCAAGCTCCAATTGGGTGCGGTAATGATTGGGGTGGTGGTCAACTTATGCTTGAGAAGTTCAAAGGCTTGCATACATCTCTCATCAAACACAAACATTGTATGCTTTTCTAGCAACTTGCATAGAGGATTCACTACCTTCAAAAGTCCTTGATAAATCGCCGGTAGAACCCCGCATGCCCAAGAAAACTTCTAACCCCCTTGACAGAAGTGGGGGGAGGAAGTCTTGAGATCACCTATATTTTGGACTTGTCAACCTCAATACCATTCTTTGAAATTTTATGACCCAAAACTATGCCCTCCTCAACCATGAAGTGGCATTTTTCCCAATTTAGCACAAGATTGGTGTCTTCACACCGGGCCAACACTCTATCCAAAATTTTCAAACACTCATAGAATGAATCACCCACAACACTGAAGTCGTTCATGAACACCTCCAAAATATCTTCCACCATATAAGTGAAAATGGCCATCATACACCGTTGGAATGTTGCCGGTGCATTGCACAACCCAAAGGGCATCCGAGAGAAAGCAAAGGTGCCATATGGACAAGTAAAGGTTGTCTTCTCCTGATCCTCTAGAGCTATCAAAATTTGATTGTACCCCAAATAACCATCCAAGAAACAATAGAAGGCACGCGCAGCAAGACGATCAAGCATCTGATCCAGGAAAGGCAATGGGAAGTGATCCTTATGGGTCACCTTGTTCAGCTTGCGGTAGTCCATGCACACCCTCCATCCGGTCACTGTCCGGGTTGGAATAAGTTCATTATTAGCATTGGTCACCACGGTCATACCACCCTTCTTCGGCACACATTGCACCGGAGAAGTCCATGAGCTGTCAGAGATAGGATACACCACACCGGCTACTCTAAACCCGACTTCGACTCACCCTTCTTTTTTCAACCTAACTTCTGTCATTGCCTCGTTACACCGTCCTTTGACTGTCCTAAAGGTCGGTTTTAGCATTCAGTTTTCCAGTATAGTCTTGTGCATCAGTAACTGCGGTCTATTCCCCGAATACTCGAGTCTACGGATCCGATTCCCAATTTCGGCCTTTTTTACCCGACCTTTTTACGGACTACGACCCGTCCCGTAATCGTTAGGGCTACTCGTAACCCTCGTTAAGTCGTTTAAACGGTTAAAGTACGAAAACGTAGGGTAAAAGAAAGTAAAACGTTCGGTA
>NW_017672453.1:38864-77896 GCF_001879085.1 Nicotiana attenuata | reverse complement strand
GCACTAACTTGGTGGGTCATCTTGATAGTTTCACAGTCCATTGATCTTTTCTTTGTAACAAAATCTTTCATGAATTTAGCATAACCAGGCATTTGCTCCAAAGCCTCCACCAAAGGCACGTTGATGGATAAGCTCTTCATCATGTCAATGAACTTTTTGAATTGATTCTCACTTTTCTGCTTGGCTAACCTCTGAGGATAAGGGGGAGGTGGCCTAGGCAAGGGAGCCTTGGATTTTGGCACAACCGGCTCCGGCATGTCAATTACGTGCTCCCTAGACGGGTTCACGTCACTTTGTGTTTCCACCTCGGCGTCTTGAATATTGATCCTCACTTTTCCATTTACATTTTCATCAACCACATTCTCATCCACCGAAGGAACTTCATCTTCTTGCAACTCAACTTCTTCACCCAAAACGTGCATTTGTTTGGAGGCATTCACGTCACCGCCTCGTCCACTCCTAGTGGTCACAACCATAACATGATTGTTCCTCCCTTTGGGTTCACTACTGTATCACTTGGTAGAGAACCCTTAGGGTGTGTGTTTAAGGACTGAGAGATTTGACCTAGTTGCACCTCCAAACCCTAATTGAAGTATTGTGAGAAGCCAATTGTGCATCGGAATCCGCATTCTTTTTCATCATTTGTTCGAACATCATTTCAATTCTACCCATTTCATTGTTGGATAAACTAGGACCCTGGGAAGGAAAAGGTGGTGGATTGCTCGTTTGTTGGTACATTGGGGGCCTTTGAAAACCTTGCCCCTGATTTCCTTGGTTATTGTTCCACCCACCTTGGTTGTTGTTATTTCCACCCCAATTATTATTGTTGCCCCAGTTTCCTTGATTGTTGCGGTTGTTATTTTGATTTCCCCAATTGTTGTTCCCTTGATGTTGATTGTTCCAATTATTGTTGCCTTGTTGTTGGTTACCCCAATTGCCCTGGGATCGCCATTGTTGTTGTTGGTTGGAAGAATTTCCTCTTTGGCCTTGGTAATTATTCACATATTGCACCTCCTCTTTTTGCTCCTCATAGCCATCATCTTGAAATCCATTACCATTATTGTCAAATTGATCGGAATTCCCTTGGTTTTGTTGACCTCTTCGCTTTCTTTGGTTCGCTAGCATGTTTACACCCTCCATAGCATTCACTTGGCGAGGATTCTGAACTTGTTGCAACTGTGCCTTTGCTAATTGGTTCATTGTTGTTGTATGTTCTGCTATAGCCTGTCCATGGTCATGTAGTTCTTTGTGCAAATGAGTAACCGTGGGGTCACCCTGAGGCACATTGGCTCTACTTTGCCAAGTGGAGGATGTGTCAGCCATTTCATCAAGAATCTCACAAGCTTCATCATAAGGCAGCTTCATGAAATTACCCCCAGCCAATTGGTTCACTATGCATTGATTTGTTGTATTGATGCCCAGATAGAAGGTTTGTTGTATCATCGCCTCTGTCATATCATTGTTGGGGAATTCTTTCACCATAGTTCTGTATCACTCCCAAATCTCGTGCAATGGTTTAGTAGGTTCCTGCTTGAAGGCTAAGATCTCATCCCTTAGTGCTGCCATGTGTCCCGGTGAGAAGAATTTGGCAATGAACTTATCCGCCAACTCATCCCAAGTTGTGATGGAATGGTTGGGGAGTCGCTCAAGCCAGTCCAAGGCTTTCCCCCTTTGTGAGAAAGGGAAAATCCTCAATCGAAGTGCATCCTCGGACACATTGGTTTGCCTGCTCCCCCAACAGGTATCCACGAACCCCTTGAGATGTTTGTACGCATTCTGAGTGGGAGCATATGTGAAATACCCACGCTGCTCCAATAATGTCAGCATCACGTTGGTTATTTGAAAATTGCCCGCCCGAATCCGGGGCAGGACAATAGCAGTCGCATAGCCTTGGTTGGGAAGAACTCAGGGAGCCAATCTTGGAGGTGGCGGAGGAGGGTCTGGAATATTATCATTTGCGTTGGCCTGGCGGCCTCTACCTCCTCCCCCGCATTCATATTTCCAAGAGGGTCATTAGCATTTAAAGCCATTTTGGTACTTGAAGTATTGACACACACAAATTAGTAACAAGAAGGAAAGAAGAACAAAACACAAATCTAACTAAATAGATAGCCAAAACCGTTAGCTCCCCGGCAACGATGCCAAAAAGTGATCGCGGCCTACTCCGCACTACTAATTAAGTAGCGAGAGAGGGTCGGAGCAGCTTTTACCCGATTTAGGGTCGGGATCGAATCCACAGAGAGCTAGAATTTGGAATCGAGTATCTATCTAGTGTAGAATTGTGTATGTGTTCCAAATTACACTTCTATTCATTTTTGGGGTTTTTGTTTACTTCTACTATTATCAAATTACAAATGGTAATAGCAACTAAATTATGCTAAGAGTTATAATGCTACGAGCTGTTCAAATAGGTTTAAAAGGCACTAGGGTAGTGACTATCCCCTAGGTGGTCAATTGACGGGTACTTGAATCTAAGGCACGTTTGACATGTTTGGGGATTATGTTATAACCATTGCACGACTTTACCCACTCTACACCTCTCGGTGGTTCGAGTGATTTTGCCCGAATTGGCTTTCTCAAGACCAATTGGGTATGCAAATTTGCACAAGCAAATAGGGTTCAATTCGGGTATTACTCTCTTGAGGTTTAACCCTTTAATTGGGGCTATCAATCTCTTGAGTACGCCCCAATTCATTGTTGGACCAATTTCGGAGACTTAGGCTCTCTTTCTCAAGAAGAGCTCAAGGTAACTCAACACAAACTAGTGTTTGCAACCACTAATTCAGAAATTAACCATGAAATTCGCACAAATAACAAACACCCGTAGTCAATCTAGCCCTAAAATTCAAGACCCATCAATTACCCACACTAGGGTTGAGCCACAACCCTAGCTTATGGGTCTAGCTACTCATAATTAAAGAAGAAAAACAAGAAATAGATGAATACAAGCTCATATTAATTAATCACTAAGTTAAATACAAAGATTCAATGATTAAAAGTAGCAAAAATTGCCCAAAATGGCTTAGAAAGTCGAACCCACGAGTGCTACTGCTTAATTACAATATCTGATACCCTAAAAATGAAAAAAGAAGCTATTTAAACTAGGCTGAAAAATCTGGACGAAAATGCCCCTGCGGGGTTAGTGCGGACCGCACAAAATGGACCGCGGTCCGCACTAGGGCTTTGGCCTTGAAAAACAACTCTCTGAATCTTGGTATCGCGGATCGCGGAGAATGGACTGGGGCCGCGGAGGCTTCTAGTGTGGTCCGCATAAAATAGATTGCGGACCGCGTTGGCTTGAAAACTCCAAATTGCAACTTCTCTGATTCTTGGCTCTGCGGACCGCACTTAATCGACTGCGGCCGCATTGCCTTCAGTGCGGACCGCACAAAACCTAGTGCGGCCGCATTGCCTCTTAGCCTGGAAGTTAGCCTCTCTGAATCTCCTAGTGCGGACCGCACAAAGTGGTGTGCAGCCACACTGGGCCTGTTTTTCCTGAGCTTGTCTTGTCTTTGGCACTTGTGCAAGTTTTACTCCTTTTAAGCTGATCTTTGACATCTCGTCACTTTGATGATCAAACCTGCAATCAAGCACAACTTGTCAGCCGTTTGGGACTATTTTGTATGAATTTCTACTCAAAGAATAAGCAAGAAGGAGTATGAAATGCGTCAAAATCTCTAGTTATCAGTTGAGATACCACATCGTCTCCCCTTTTGAAAGCGTCTCTCCGAACTTTTTCAGTAGGACGGACTCGATCTCATCGTCCCTCAGGCCGTTGCCTTTCACCGCGCAAGTGTATGCAGTGACGTGCTCGTTGGGGTCCGAGGTTCCGTTGTATTTCGGAAGGTCGGGCATCCTGAACTTCTTTGGAATGGGTTTTGGAGCAGCTTCCTGTGGGAATGACTTTTGTATGTACTTCTTCGAGTCTACACCCTTCAGGATCGGGGGTGCGCCCGGAATTTGATCGACCCGTTGTAGGTCTCTACCTTCTTGTCGTTGGCTTCTATCTTCTTCTCACCCGACTCGACCCTCCTTATGAGGTCCTCAAGCATTTTTACGATGGCGGGGTCGGCAACCGGCCCATTATTGCTTGATCTATCTGGTACCTGCTCGGCTCGGGGAGCCATTTCCCGATACGGTGTTGGGAGTCTTTTGGTGGCTTTGCAACTGAGCAATCGCCAGCTGTTGTGCTTGCAACATTTCGAAGATGACATGAAGGCTAACTCCTTGTTCTTCCTGAGCCGGTGTTTTCTGAGCTTCTTGTTGATCTTCTTGGTGTATGCTCCTGTTGGTGTGGGAGCTTATTTTGACGTGTTAAGCGTTGCGCGACCACGTCCACGGGAATTGGTTCTGGTGCGTTCTCAAGGTTTTGTGGTGGCACACCAACACCTGGGACGTCAACACCATTTTCTCCATGGTCTTCAAGATTGATGTTTTCACGTGCGTTTACTGATTTAGACATTTTGACCTGAAATCAAAGATCTTGGACAAGAAAAAGTGTGAAGGATAACTTGCGTTATGCAGCAAACCAGCAAGAAAATAATCACTATTATTTTTAGCCCCACGGTGGGCGCCAAACTGTTTACCTTTAAAATGGTAATTACAATTAGATTTGATTTTGTGGTTCTAAATATACGTGATCTATTTTTATGCTAGTTGTTTAGGCAATAGATGCTAAGTAAGAGATAAGAGCTTCAGAACAAGGCGGTAACCAAACCAATAGGTTGATAATCGGGGCCTCGAGCTTGCCTATTCGGGGTCTCGAGGTCGAGTCCGATGACCTGCCGTGGGCAGTCGATGGATGAATAACAGCTATGATAAAATCAATGCCGGCTCTTTATGGCCAATAATAAGTAAAATGAAGAACAATAAATGGAACACAATAAATGTAAGTAATAGACGAAGCAGTAAGAACAAGACGATATGTTAAGTTAGAGGGCAGAGAGAATGTTCTTGTATTGAATATTGAGTATCAGCTCCCCTTTGAAAAATGACAAGGATCCCCTTTATATATGGAGGGAAATCCTGACGTAGTACATGAGTAATTATTACAAAGAAGTATAGTCGGCACAGCTACTTACTAGTCTGGCACATACTAGTGTTTCCCTTGCAGGTTTTGTCAACTTTGATCATATGCCTTGGGAACCTCCCGCTAGTGCGTCGCAGCCGTTGGTTTGCACTGCCTTGAGGTCGATCGTTATGAACCCTCGGGGGCAAACTTCGAGCTAGACATCGAGCCTTCCGGGATGGTCTTTTTTGAGGCGCCCTAGTGATCATAAAATCGAGCCCTCTGATTTTTACCGTATACAAGGCCCTTCCTTAATCAACTACTAACTACTCGTTGGCCATTCTCATATCTATATTTTTTGTAATCTCTATTGGATTATGTCCTTTGTCTTGATTTACCCCTGACACTGGCTCCTTATGTATTAAGTGTTCATTTGCACTTATTTATCAATAACATCTCGTGCTGGAACCCTTACTGCCTCTCCCCGGCGTCGTGCTTGTATAATATTCTGGACTCGTATGATATATGTAGGATCTTAATAAATGCAATCTCATACCTTTCACCTTTCCACCACATTTTTCCTTTATTATTTCATGGTCACCTAAACCACACAACTCTGACTTAATACCATATCACACCATCTTCCCCCTTTAGGGGAGTACTGATATTTAATGCTATGAAGATTTAACTATAAATGCTTTACCTCTTCATCCTTGGCGTCTTTTTACATCATCATTGACTCTTACTCGCCTTGCGGTAACCTTTCTGTACCGAGAATGATTGAATTTCTTACGCACAAGTGTTGCACCTAGTGTAACTGGAACACTTAGTCCCATAAGCTTAACTCTGCTCACAATGCATGCTTTAGGGAAACATCTTCCTAAATGTCCTTTAAAGGTTATTCTTTTGTTGTCCATTCTATTATTCCCGGAACGCGATCTCTGAAATTCTAACGATGTCGACTATTATCAAATCCTCTGGTCCCTAATTCATGTTTAGTGTATCTTATTCACTTGGCCATACGGATTTCTATTAATTTGTGGGTCTAACTTTTCCTTCTGGTAATCACGTTGGACTCACCAACTCATTTCTCGAAATGAGGATATGACTTTAGGGCTTATACTCTTGAATTGTCTCAAGGCCTGTCTCCTCTTGTCTTTTCCTTTACTTGACTATAGACTCTGTCATCATATCATATTTTGATTTACCTTTATCACTCATTTATCGCATCTTACTCATAATGCTTCATTTACTCTCTTCTTATTCCCCTGCTAATATTTCTGTCTATCACTTTATTCTGATAACTTCAACAAACATTCTTTCGCTTTTAGCTCCCCTTACTCCATCTACTGGCTCTTGGGGTCGCCTAACATTTTCTCTTTTCTAGGGACATGAACCATACTAAGGTAAATATTTAACCTTTCTAGATTTCTAGTGCCTATCTTCTAATTTTTCTAAAAATTCTAGTATTCATATCTAACTGTAGTATTCTAGAGTGCACCATCTGGGTGTCTCACAAGGAGATCTATTACCACATTTGCACTATCCTTCGGAAATGTTAGCTAATGGTAACAATCCATCCACTATTTTGGGTTACTCTAACCCTAGATGGATCCCGATATCCTATCCTTCTCTTAAACTATATATGTTAGCTCCGATAGAGCATAACTAAGATGGTTGTGGCCAATTGTACATTACTCTGTTACTGTTGAAGGTGACTCAAAAGGCTTATATTTCTCTGCCTGAATTGTATATACTGATAATCTTCATTAACTGGGTACCTCGTACCCTTCTTCACCTTGCTTCTTTTACTTGTTGAAACTTGTATCTAAATTCTCATTCTCTTATTGCTTTTTACCATATGGGTGGATAGATATTCATGCTTTAGGGCTGCTTATCAAGAAGTTTACACATCTTAGTACACACATGATCTGCTGAAGACCTCATATTTACTCATCATAAGCATGATGCAAAATCGAGTTCATCTAACTCAACTCTTCCACAACCACATTCAATCTCTTACCAATTGTCTTTTTGGAAGTAGCGTTGAATTATGAATAAAATAGAATTTAGGAGTTTGAATTCTAACAACTGAGCTCTACCACACGATCTAGAGTAAGAAGAAAGAGTGACAGTCCTAAATGCCTTGTAGCCTCCTGCTTATAAGTTTGGTGTATAACACACCCATAAACAAGAATCTACTAGACACGGCTTATAGACTCCCTAGGACAGAACTGCTCTGATAGCACTTTTGTCACGATCCAATTCAGAGAGCCGCAACGGGCACCCGGTACCTTAGTCAACCGAGTACCAACGTAACGTATCTTTCTTATCATACTATCATGGGTAAATGGGCCAGAAGGGCCGTCATGAGATAACTAGAATAAAACATAAGGGAATACTAGACATAGGACGACGCAACAAAATGTATAAGCTTATACAAGTGACATACGGGCCTATAAGGCCGACATGCTCATTTCAACACTCAAAACATTGGCCGCCAAGGCCATACTAGTATCCATATACATGACATATGTCTACAAGCCTCTAAGAGTACATAAATATCATAAAGGTCAGTACAGGGCCCCTCCATACCAATCAATACATGTCCAAATCATACTGACCAAATAGGCAACTCCGGAGCAAGTGGAGTGCACCAACACCTTCCGCTGAGCAGATAGCCTACTAGGACAACTGTCAGTCTATCTATCGAGACCTGCAGGAATAAAATGCGGCATCCCTAGGCATAAGGGACGTCAGTACAAATAAATTACCGAGTATATAAGGCACGAAAGCAGTATATAAAAGACATTAAAAAAACAAGGAGTAAGGAACTCAACATGTAAGTCTGAATAGCTCATTGAATCATGACATTTTTAATGTCATGAATATGCGTATAAATGTCATATCATGCATAGGTATATGCTTACATAACATCATCAAGCCTCTGAGGGCATCCCATCATATCATCTCGGCCTCTGTGGGTGAAATCATCAACGTATACCAGCTGATCAGGTGGTGGTGCGTATATAAAGCTATAACCTTTCCACATACCCCTTATACATATACTATACACGTATATAACACCATCTGGTCATGGGTCAATATACATGTAAAAATGAATGCATGCATAATGAAGTAAGTCAATAAGATCTCTCGGAATGTTATGAGACCCATGAATATACAATATGGTTGTAGGACATATGGGTGATCAATAACATAGGCAACCCTAGTAATTCTAAGAATAGAATCATTTATGAAAGTTATGTGCTTGCTCGATTCGTGGTATCATATGGATCTTGCAAAAAGGAAAGAAGAGATAGCCTTAACATACCTTAACTCCATTGAGTCCTTAATACCTTCCAAGCAATTCTTCAAACAACTCAACTCAATCTACCATAGCATAAGGAGATTCAAAATTAGTGTTGAGTAAAGGCTAAGTCTGCAACTTAAACTAGTAGCTCGTTTATGTAAATTTAGGCAGCATCTCCTCTTAACAAGGGCCTCATCCAATACCATATACCAACAACAACAACCAGAGAAATCCAACAACATATAAATATCAATAACAAGTCACCATATAGCAACAACAAGTCACAACTACTTCACGACGAGCAGCAAGCTCCGATTGGAATATGTATACCCCATATCACCCCTTATAGACTTGTTAATTCAACTTAACAGTATCATTAACATGTTAATGAATTCATTCATCAATGATTCCAACCTTATACCATATATTTATAACAACGAAAACAATCCACAACTCCAACTATCCTTAATTAGCAACTTTATTCACTAGTTCATGTCTAGTCCATTTATATAACTTAATCAATATCAAGATAACCTTAAGCACAAGAACGAAAACAATATAAATACCTCATGCAATATCTTCAAGTTAAAAACCAAGTTATATTTAGCTTACAACAGCCCTCAATGGCAATACAACACCATAGAAGTGACTTAAGCTAATCCAAGTATTATCTTGTAGTTTATCATCCAAACTTAACCAACATACAAGCAAGCTTAAACACAATTAGTAGGCTGTTATACTCACCTTATCCAGTAGCAAAAACTTGAAATTTCAGCCAAACAGAGCCCACAACTATCCTCAATGATAACACAACCTCAAAGAGGTATTGTTCTTCACTAGAACTAACTTTTGATGATGAAATATGGTGTAATCACTTTGGAATCACTTCAAACCCTTATGATATCTATTTAGGAGGGTTAGGAGAAGTTTTGAGATAAAGTTGACTCGAAATTAAGCGGAAAATAGGCGTCCAAATCGTTTCTAAAGTGAAGTAGGTCGAGCACCGCCTAAGTGGGTCCCATGGGAGCTGCTTGCGCAGTCTCACTAAAACGCAAATATCTCTCTACTCCGATGTTGTATCGACAAACGGTTTAATGTATTAGAAACTAGACTCATAGATATTCAATTTGGTAGGTATATAATCCAATAATTCCAAGTATATTGGGAGAAAATATCAGCTACATTTGACCTAATGTTCAGCACATTATGAATGTAACTTGTGATGACCTTTGCCAACTTTTGTTCCACGACTTGCTTGACTTCAAAACGTAGCACACGACTACAATACGAATAAAATAACTCATAGCATAACCTACTTATCATTCTAAGAACCCTAGTCTCACTCCAAAGTACATGTTATAACATTCCAAACTTGTCGACTTTCGACGAAACTTATTTTCTTCAATTGGTTTAGCTTCTAAGCTTTCCAACCCTCTTGGTTCTCGTTATTCATGATTTTAAATATTTATAACCTCCAAGGTAACATGATTAACTTACTTTATATGCTTCCAAATATAAACTTATTTCTGAGCTTACATCAATTGACTTACGACATACTCTCACGTACAAAAATATGGGGTGTAACAAGGTCGGTCTTGTAGGTTTAAAGGGTGTTGGACTCACATGGGGGTGGTCCAATTTTGGTATGGTGGATGAGGGTATTGGGCCTCAAAGTTGGCCGAAATTGCATCAAAATTGGGCTTCTTTTCAAATATGAAGGTGCATTAACTAAAAATCCAAGACCTCTTCAAAAATAATACAAACCACTTATAAAAAATATAAAATTACTCCTTATTAATTATAATAAACCAATAAAACTAAATATAATAAGTAAAACTATTTTTTGTATTTTCAAAGATTTTACTTAAATTAAAGAAAAAGAAAATAAGAAAGAAGCAATGGAATAAAATGATATTCCTACAAAAATACTAGTAACCCAAAACTAAACGCAAGTAAGATGAAAGTGAAACTATTTTTTTATGTTATAAAATTTATGTCCTAAAATTAAAGTTGAAAGTAGCCTGAAATCCTACCAAAATGAAAATAAGTAACTATTTATCTACTTTTAAAAGTTTCGCGGGTCAAAAATTACGTGGTTACAAGGGCGGCCCGCTCCGTGACACCCGAGCTCAGCTGTGCTCGGAGGTCATCAATCAGCTGAGACCACTTGTCAACTTTCTCCTTCGCCACCCAAAGCTGGACCTCTACCGATGCCAGCTTCGCCTTGTCGGTTTCCTTCTCCGAAACTAGCAGGTCCATTTTTCTTTTCCACCCATCGGCCATGGCTTCGACCTCGTTCACCTCGACTCGTAGTTGGTTGATCAGGTCGATCTTCTATTGGACCTGCGAGATTGTGTTGTTAGTCACCACGACTAGCTCCTCATTTTTAGCTTCAAAGAACTTTACCTTTTCAACCAGGTCGGCATGTTCTCGCCTCAGGGTCGAAGCATCTTTCTGAGTCCTGTCCAGCTCAGTGTGAAGATCCTTGAGGGCCCCGTCCTGTTGCTCACTGAGGAGCTTAAACATTTCATTTTTCTAGGCCTGCTCCTTAAGCTCAAACTCAAGCTAGCTGATCTCGAAGAGGTACTGGAGAAAGCTCTCATGGTGAAGTACCGAGGCCTGCAGAACAAAAATAATAATAAGAGATATCGAAACCTGTGTGGAATTCAAGAGGGTGTATTGATGCCTTACCCGGTTCAACGCCTGTTGCGCCTCGTTGAAGAAACACGAAGTGCCCACCTCGTTCATCTTTGCCTGGTCCTCTTCGGTCACCAGGCATCAAAGGTAACTAGCTATGCCCACGGGAGTAGATAGAACTCGAGCATCCTCCGGGACCGTAATAATGCTGTTCTCTTGCGGCCGGGTCCACACTCGGAGTAGGAAACTGCTTCACCAATTTTGGGCTCGAACTAGGCCCGCCAGCTTTCGAAGATACGTCCTTCTTCGGGACCTCCAGGTCGCCCAGTTCAGAAAACTTTTCCAAAGTGGACGAGTCCAAGCCATCGAAGAAGGAATGAAGGGGGTCGTCCACGCCCTGAACTCCTTCACTTGACTTCTCTTTTCCTGATTGGGCCTCCTCAAGCATGGACTCAGTGTAGGAAGGCGTCTCCATAATGTCTATTACGCTGGTTTTTTCCTTCGGAGCAGAAGCGACATCTCGGGAGGTCTCAGCCCATTTCTCCATCTCGGTCTCTCGAGTCAGAGGGTGGTCGGCACGGATCTCCCCTTTGGCTGCCGCCCGCTCCCCGGCAAGGATCGATCCGTGAGCGACAAAAATATCATCTTCTTCAGACTCATCCCTGAGCCGGAGAAGTGAGTCAGAATCCGGTACCCGAGAGCTGGTGGTCTTCTTGGGCTTATGAGTCCGGGAAGTCGCCCTCTTTTTTGGATTCACCTCGAGACCCGGGGATCCCATTGTCCCGTAATGAAGGGATTAACGAATAGGGACGCGTCCTCGTCCCCTTTAAGCAGCCTAAGTTCGGTGGTCTTAGGCAAACTTGCGAAAGGAAAGAGAAAGGGTCAACATTGTGTAAGTTCGGGGCGTAATAGTAACTATTCTGAGAAGAGCCTTACCATGAGAACGGGCCTCCCATCGGCCCTTCGAGAGCTTGCACCACAAGCGCTCAAAATACAATATCTTCTTGCAGATGCCTTCGATCCACTCCTTGAGCTGGAGGACCGCTCTGGGAACCTGAGCAACAGCTCCACAATCACAAATACTGATGGTGAGAAAAGGAACAAAGAAGACTCGACACTTGAGGAAAGATTACACTTATGAGATGCATTCCACTTCTCGAGGAATGGCAGAAACTCGAAAGGGATCAAATCTTCAGTCTTCACCCGAACTAAGCGCCCCTGCCAACCTCGGTCTCGATCCTCGTCAATGCTCGAAAAGGGAACCTTGTTGGCGTGGCGAGTGAGCTTGATTAGTCCCCCTCATAATATTTGAGGACTGTATAGACGGAGCAGGTGGTCAAGGGTGAAGTGAGGTGACTCGGTGTTATTCGCAAAATAACGGAGGAGGATCACAATCCTCCGAAGAGACGGGTGGATTTTCCCAAGGCACACCTCGTATCTCTTGCAAAAGTCCAAAACAATTGGGTCTATCGGGCCTAGTGTGAAAGGATAAGTGTAAATATTTAAATACCCCTCCACGTGAGTGGTGATATCGTCCTCAGGCTTGGGGACTACCACGTCCTTACCTCCCCATTTACATTCCTCTCGGACAATGGGGAGGGTATCTTTGGTGATAGAGCATATATATCTCGATGCCTCTTCACCTAGATCTTATTTGGATGAGGCCTTCTCGACCTTTAAGTCGTCTGCGATTGAACAGCCCCCGGGAATAAAGTTTTTCACGGGGGGCTCTGGGGCCGATTCGGTGGTAGCCACATAGGGAGAAACCACCTCGGGAGCAGCCGTCTCGAGAACAACCACTTGAGGAACGGTTGCCTCGGTACCTATGGCCGTGTGGGAAGATGAAGAGGCAGCCTGTTGAGCAACTGGTTTGGAAGTCTTAGTTATCATGATCTGGAGAATAAGAAGATTTGAAAGAAGATATGAAGATCTGAAGGGAAGATATGGAGGTTTGAAGGAAAAGGTGTGAAGGTTTGAAGGTAGGATGAAGATCTGGATAGAAACTTAAGAACAATTATGAAGATTTGAAGATCAAAGGTAAAGAGATGAATAATTAAGAGAGTTGGAAGCTACTAGGGAATTCGAAGATAAAAGCTAACATCGAAAAGTGGAAGAGGTACAAAGGGTCGAAGCTTTTATAGGAGAAAATGTGATTATTACGCGTCATTTCACATTCAGAAGCGATCAGCCGATGGCTGACACGTGTTGTAAGTTAGAACAACGCGACTGATGGGACGTTCGGCTTCTTCGTCGTCTTAATTATAACGTACGAAGGAAGGAACCGGGAAACATCTATCATTTCCCATCATTTCGGCAAACGTACTCTCTGAGAAATGAGGGGACTAACTGTATATGGGTGAACTCAGGGTCGGCACACACCCCGACTTCTCGGTGAATCAAACGAAGTACGAATGTATGAGATAAAAACCGAATCTGAGAACTCTTTGGTACGAGGCTGGAACGGGGTGCTCGCCATCGGGCTAGACAAGACAACACCCCCCAACCCATAACGAGTTCTAAGACCTTGGAAAACATCACAAATAGTTGCACACGATTAACATAGGGCCGTGATATCAGCACCCAACCGAATATCACGGCACAGATCTCGATCGATGCCGGCAGCGTATCAGTGATTGATGTGCAAGGAGGATTTTACCTTTTCTAGAATTGTACTAGGGGTAAAATTCCCCTACTATATAAATGGGAGGTTTCTTATTCAATAGACAGATTGTAAATGCTTATCAACGCAATACAAACTTGTTTCTCTGCTTTCTAGGTGTAGAAAGATTCTTGTTTTAATCATAGTTCTTCATATATATTTAGCTTCAAATCGAGGGTCCGGCCGGGAGCAAAACCATTGTTAGCTTAAATATGAGCCCAGACTCAACGTCACAACTGATTAGGTTATTTATTTTATCCTTAATTTGTTTACTTAGATTTCTTGATTACTTGTATTGAATTAATTCACATATCCTTAAAACTGCGTAAAAATTTAATTGTTATCCATTTTAAGGGTAAACAATCAGGGAGTTGAAAAAATATAAACTAATTACCGTGAATCCTTTGATAATTAAAGAGAAAAGAAATTACTCGCTCCTTGTTAAGATATTAGATAAAGGCTGACTATTGGGCCATTCTTGTAACTCAGGGCACACGTCTGTATTGAGTCCCTTATTTTGTATTAGTTGGTCCACCGGTTTAGGCCCACTATTTATTAGGAGAGTCTCTCATTTGTTGTAACAGATTAATATATTCTCAGTTATAGAAATATCATATTCTCTCTAACATTCACTCAAACCTACGAACCCTAGTTTACATTTTGTCAATCCTTCCGTAAATCTTGATGCTTAACATGGTATCGGAGCGTAGATTCTGATAGATCATATCATTAGCTTCCGATTGATGTAAACCTCTTCAGTTTTCGTCGAGTTTTTGGTTTGGACTATGTTCGCACTGGATTAGGGTTTTAGTTGTTTTTTCTGGGTGATTCCTCCTCATTATTGTCTGTTTCTGCTGGATTTCACTATTTCTCTAGATGTTTGACTGTACCTGGGCTGATTTGTTCATTTGATTCGAGATAGGGTTTTCTCATTGGTGTTTAGCTGAGCCAGCGGAAGTTTCTTCACAAGACTGTTCTCTTTTCGGTTGCAAAAGAGGGGGGTAAACCAGTTCTCTCTTCATATTTCATCAATTTGTTTGTTGAATCGTTGATTGTTTCTGATTGATATATTTTCTCTCAATGACAAATGATAAACTGATTCAAGATGAATCCTTCATTAACACCACACAAACAGTGGAAGGGATCTCAACATTTCCAATGGACATTTAATCACCAGAATTGGAAGCCATTAATCCGGAGGAGTTGTCTCACAACATGAAACCAATAATCCTATCTGAGGATGACAGGAAACACATGTACAACCCTAGGAAATATTCCGTCATCATAAAACTCATGGGTAAGCACCTAGTGCATCACTATATGAAAAAGAAAATCCAGGACTTGTGGAAGATTAATGAAAACTTTCCACTAATTGATCTCGGAGAAGATTACTATACGGTTAAGTTGTCTAGGGAGGAAAGCATGACTAAGATACTACATAATGGACCCTGGTTCATCAATGGGGTTTTCCTTTCAGTACAAAAATGGGTGCCCAATTTTGTAGCTAAAGAAGCACATCAAAGCTACACAGCAGTATGGGTACGATTACCACAACTTCCCACAAAATTTTACGATGGAATTATTCTAAGAAGAATTGGGAATTGCATTGGCAAATTACTTAAAGTGGATGCATGCACATCAGCCATACTAAGGGGAAGATACGCAAGTCATTGTGTGGAATTACCATAGGAGCAACCAGTGCAAAATTTCATAATGATTGGCCACCATAAGCAACCTATCATATATGAAGGAGATGATATCCTACGCAAAGCCTGCGGTAGGTTGGGACACACATGCCAGAGCTGCTCCTACTCTCCTCAACCAATCAAACAAAAGGAAGATCAACCAACATTGGAGACACCAGAACCCAGGAATGACACTGACCAGGAGTGCTGACGGTCTCTTTCCCTTAAAAGGGTAAATCTAAGGCATCCAACCAGTTCAAAGATAAGGCTAGTCCATCCATAGCCCCAGGTATTAATGTTTGCATGTATGATGCTTTGTCTGGTAAGTATCTTAACACACAACCTTTAAATTATATCAACAAGCAACTTCTTGCTAACCCTAATGCAGTAGTAAATAAATTTTTAGTCGACCACAGTGATGACCAAACAAAAATTATCAAAAATCTAAATGCAAAATCATCCGATGGAGGTGAAAGTAGTTTTGCTAATCCACTAGGGGAGCACGAGGTTTTGGAAAATAATGAAAAAAAATTAATCAAAACTCCAACAATTTGCATGACAAAATGACAATACACATACAAGTGTCCAAAACGTAGCTCAATCTACTAGCAGTGGTAATTGCGAAAATCCCTTGCTTAATGAAATGGATTTGGAAGCAAACCACACACAAACCAATCGATCATGCCAAAAGAACATCAATTATCCTATTAACAATAATTACACTACTAATAAAGACTATCCTACGAGTAAACAACATGCGAAATCCACCCGTATCACCCAATCTTCACTTCCACGCTATGGAAGTTGAAAGAAGCCAAGTGGCGGAGAACATATCCATGCAAGATTTTGATAAAACCCTCATGCAACCTCCCTCAAATCCTATGCAACCAGATACAATCATTACAGACCCTCCAAATGCCTTAGACGGTAGCCCACATCTAATACAAGAACACCACCAAAATGCCAAGACCTCCACTCACACTAAGAAGAAGGTACCGACTCATTCAATTGATCCATCTCTCTCGATATCAAATCATGAACAACCTCCCCCCTCTACCTCCTCATTTTCCCTCCAATCCTGTGATCTATGCCCAACCTCTAAGTACACAAAACCATGTACCGCAATCATGGGTGGAAGTGGGCCTTCAAGGCCATGCAGTGTCCTTCAACATGGAGATCAATGGACAGGAGCCCATACTGATAATCCAAAATACACACTATCTTGCTCAACTAATCTCAGAGGGAATGATCCTTTCCATGAACAATTACATCAACCAAATGTGGATGAACAATATTCTTCAACCACTTGCACCCTCAATGAACCACAATCTAGTGAATACCAAGCAACAGATGTGGAACATTCCAAGCAACTCCAACCAACAAGTCCCACAAAATCCACCTCTAAATCTTCCTTTCTTTGCACCTGAGGATCTAATGCTTCTGAATCCAATCTTCACTCAATGGACTGCACAACACATGTAAAACCAACAACAAGATACACAATAAGATCCAATGGAAGATCAAGCTCCAGCACCAAACATGAAAAATCAGGAAGGGCTCTAGGAGGAAGGAGAGGAGGAGGACAACTTGCCACACTTAGGGGAACCGACAATAGCATTTTCAAGCCTAAGCGAGGTGAAAATACTCATATTCAAGGAGACGCTAGACAGGAAGTCTATCTTCAGTTGCCCAGTGACACTTTACAAGTTCTCATTAGACAAACGACCTCCACAGGATCTGACAGTGGGGAAAAATATGGTGATACTAGTCGCCTCCCTCAGGAGGAATTACAACAACAACCCAATCAATAATCACTCCATGAATCAACCAAATAATTTTATAATTTGGAATGTTAGAGGAGCTAACAGTGCCAACTTTAGGAGGCCCTTTAGAGAGCTTATGGACACCCACAGGCCATGTTTAGTTGCTTTGTTGGAGACCAAAATGGAGAGTCATATATTTATTCTGAGAAGAATTTCACTTCACTGAGATGATTGAGGTTCTTGCAATTGGGCAAGCTGGTGGTTTAGTAATCCTGTGGAATCATGAAGTGGTGACTGTCAACAACTTCACTAGGAATGGTCAGGCAATACATGCAATGATTGAGGTAAAATCCAAAAATCTATCTTGGTTATTTAGTGCTATTTATGCTAGCAATGACATAACAATTAGACATATGTTATGGAATAATCTTAGAAATATATAAGATCACTACAAGGGACCTTGGTTAATTGGGGGTTGACTTTAATAAAGTAGTGAATTCTGGGGATAAATTTGGTGGTAGAATCATTAATCAAAAACGAGCTAAGTCACTAATAGACTGCCTAAATTATTGTAACCTTGTGGACTTAGGTTTTAAGGGTTGTAAATACACATGGTCCAACCATCGTAGAAGAAAAAAAGGTCTAGTTATGGAAAGATTAGATAGGGTCTACTCTAATGAAGATTGGTTACAAGCCTTTCCTAATGTCACCATAACTCAATTTCCCACAATTCACTCGGACCATAACCCTATTCTCATCAACCTTAACAATAGAATTAACACTAGTTATGATAGGCCCATTAGAATAGAAACATTTTGGTGCTCCCATCCGGATTTTCCTAGGATTGTGTCACATAGCTGGGAAAATAAAGATTTAGTGGGAGGTACGGAGTCTTTTCAAAATAATATCTTAGAATGGAAAAAATATAGCTTTGGCAATATTTTTGCTAAAAAAAGAAAATTTTTGAAAAGAATTGATGGAATACAGAATTCTCCTAACTATACAACTAGTCACTACCTTAGAGAATTAGAAGTAACCCTCACTGAAGACTATAACACCATTCTAAAAATGGAAGAAGACTACTGAAAACTACGCTCTAGGGTTAGTTGGTTAAATGACGGGAATGCTAGTACAAATTTTTCCATATTAAAGCCACCAATAGAATACGGAGGAATAACATTGTCTTCTTCAAAGATAGCTCAGAAAATTGGATTGAGGACCAAACCTCCCTAATGAACCATATAATAAATTACTTCTCAAGTATTTTTACAACCTCCCACGAAAAAACTAATGGGTTAACTATTAAAAAGGACAAGGATAGCTTCTCAAAAATTGACATCTCGAGCCTAGATAAACCCTTAAGAAATCATGAGATAAGGAAAATTGTTTTCTCCTTTAAACCCTACAAAGCCCCAGGCCCGGACGGGTTTGACCCGTTCTTTTTCCAAAAAATTTGGCACATACTAGGAAGTAAGGTCATAAATCTATGCCAAAAAATCTTTGACACCAAATTAATGCCCCATGATATTAACATAACCTATCTGTGCTTAATCCCAAAATTCAACAATGCTAATAACTTGAAACTTTTTAGGCCTATTAGCCCGTGCAACAAAATTTACAAGGTTGTAACCAAAGTCATTGCCAATTGAATCAAGCCTTACCTACAACACCTAATTAATATTCAACAAGCTAGCTTCCTAAAAGATAGACGGGCTAGTGACAATGCTATTATTATCCAATAGGTTTTAAAAAAGTTTAACTCTACCAAAGGAAGGGAAAGTTTAATACTATAGCTTGATCTGGAAAAGGCATTCGACAAATTAGAATGGTCTTATATCTATAGAACACTAAAAAAATTTAATTTCCCTCCTAACATATCAGCCCTAATTCTTAGCTGCATTACCACAAGTACCATCTCCATCCTGGTAAATGGTAACAAAACAAAAGAATTTTATCCCACAAGGGGTATTAGACAAGTTGACCCCATGTCTCCTCACATATTCATATTATGCATGGATATGCTTTTCAAAAATATTGATAACCAAGTAGATACAAGGAATCGGGATCCTATTAAACTAAATCCTAGTTGATCCCCCTTATCACACTTGTTCTTCGCTGATGACCTCACCCTAATGGGTCAAGCCAATACAAAAATAATTAGAACAATTTGTAGAAGCATGGAGAGTTTTTGTTGCCTCTCTGGATTAAATATCAATAAAGAAAAATACAAATTAATTATGTCAAAGAGCTGCAAAGAACCTACCAAAGACCTAGCTATAAGTATCTTTGACACTAAAATTAGTAACACTTTTGGCACATGCCTAGGCTTTCCCATGCTTAACAGCAACCCTAAGCACAAGGATTATCAACCTTTAATTGACAAAATGCGTGCAAAATTAAACAATTGGAATGCTAGGTGGTTAACTATGGCAGATAGGTGTACCTTATTAGCCTCTACTCTCAATACCATTCCAAATCACCTGATGCAAATATCTCTCCTACCAATCAAAACCCTAAAGGAAATAGACAAAATACAAAGAGACTTCCTTTGGGGAACTATAAGGAAAAAGAAAAAGCTTCACCTAATTGGGTGGAACATGGTTACTAGTACAAAATCCCTTGGTGGCCTAGGTATTAAGAAAGCTAAGTCAAAAAACTTAGCCCTACTAACCAGCCTTGCATGGAGAAATCTTAATAATCCATCCTCTCTTTGGCTTAAGGTTCTTATTAGTATATATGGAAAAAGTAGAAGAACAAATGGTTGTTCAAACACTTGGAAATCTCCTTAAAGGATGGACTGTTTGTAATGAGGGCATTAGGTGGTCAATAAACCAACATTCAAATATGAATGTCTGGGACACAAACTGGATACCAAAATTACCAACCTTCGAAGTAATATTATAGGCCCTTTAACTGTTAATGAAAATAGTTTAAAAATTAAGGATATTTGCGATAAAGAGTCTTGGGACCTAAGAAAAATCTCATTTGAACTCCCCGAAAATATTATTACTAACATCAATGCTTTAAACCCCAATAGGCACATTACACCTCCCAATAATCTCATATGGAGTATAAACCCTAGTGGTGTGTTCTCCACAAATTCATGCTAAAAGCTAATTGATGAGCAACCATCTCCAAGCCTCAATTTCAATTGGATCTGGGACCTTAAATGCCCTAACAAGATTAAAATCTTTATATGGAAATGCTACCACAAACGTCTTCCTACTAGAGCTTACCTAGGCAAAATTGGTGTTAATATAGACCCTAACTGCCCAATATGTAAATACACCAACAAGTCTATAATCCATATCTTTTGGGAATGTACGATCACTCAATCATTTTGCAATCAATGGGAGTGACTATTAACCCTCATATTCATACAACTCACTAGGTTGACCTTCTTAGGAACGTAAATCCTACTAAGATTAATAAATTCATAACATGGGATGATATATTCCCGTTCGCCCTATGGGAAATTTGGAACAACAGAAATCACAACAACCAAAATAATACTACCAACCATATCAATACGAAAAAAGTTGCTGACCAAGATGTTGAATACAACCTACTAACGTCTAGGGCTACAATTAATAACATAAAATTAAACATTAATGTTAAGTGGCAGGCTCCTCCAAGGGGTTGGTATAAGATCAACATTGATGGTGCCTTTAGGAGCAACTGTCTTCAAGGGGGAATCAGCGGAGCCATACGTAACAACAAAGGCCAATGGAGAATTGGCTATTTAAAAAAAATACATGCAACGACGCCAATCCAAGCGGAACTACAAGCGTTACGGCATGCACTTCAACAAATTATCAGGGAAAAAATCTTCCCAGTTGAAGTAGAAATAGATGCCACGGAATTCATACGTTTTCTTCATGATGATTATCCAACTTACAGTGATTTAATCTATGAATGCAGGTGGTTAATGGAGAAGGCAATGCTACAAGGGGAGATCACAATAAAGCATAGCTTCCGCGAGGGGAACATGGTAGCACATCTTTTGGCAAAAGCAGCTCTTATGCAAACTAGCTATAATAAGTTATGTTCCTTTGTTGTACCACCTGAATTTGTAATAGATGCCTATCACAAAGATCAGGATGGTTTTGTCTATGTAGGAAAATGTTCAACTGAAATGTGTTGTAATATGGCTGCATTAGGTAATGACAATGCCTTAGAAGGCATAACTTTAGCCCATCGAGGCATGTGTAATAACGACAGTGCAAAGGGTCACGTACCCTGGTTATTATTAATATAAGTACCTTTTATGTTCAAAAAAAGATAATCCAGCAATTACACCTTCTTCTTCCTCTACTACATCTTGTACTGTGTTTCATGAAGATGGTTTTACACATCCATGTCATCCATTATATGTACATCCATCAGATGTGCTTGGAACCTCTTTGGTCTCTAGTCCATTTGATGGAAGCTGCTATGGCAGCTGGAGGAGAAACATCTTGGTTGCTCTCTCCATTTGTAATAAACTGATTTTATCAATGGCACCTCTACCAAGCCTCTTCCAGGATCTCCTCTGGCACGTCAGTGGCAACGGTGTAATGATCTTATGGTCTCATGGTTGGTTAATTTCTTGTCAAAAGAAATATCTCGTAGTGTAGAATACTCTGAATATGCTAAAGATAGATGGTGTGAATTGGAGGAGAGATATGGTAAGGCTGATGGGGCAAGAGTTTTTGAGCTAAAGAAAGAATTAGCACATATCTCTCAAGGGTCTTTAGACATAGCTTCTTATTTTAATAAAATCAAACAACTCTAGGATGAAATAACTTCTTATAAGGTCAGAGTCTGCACTTGTGGGGGTAAGGCTACTGAGGATGAAGAACAGAAGGTTTATCAGTTCCTTATGGGTCTGAATGATACCTACATGCAAACTCGCAACAAATGATGAAACCACTTCCATCTATTGGGAATGTGTACAACATCTTATTGTCTGATGAGAAGCACAGGCAGGCGTCTTCTACCTCTCAATTCTCCACACACTCTGCTTCATTCAATTTTGGGACTTCTAAGCCATCATTCCCTTCCAAGGTTTCTTTTGAGGCTCCTAGATCCTCTATCATATGCAAATATTGCAAGAAACCTGGGCATTATATAGATAAATGCTATAAATTGCATGGATATCCTCCCAATTTCAAATTCAATAAAGGACCTCCCCCTCGTAGAACTGCTGCACATGTTGAGCTTGAATCTTCTGGTGGTTCCTCTGTGCCTGGTGGTTCTGATGGTCCTGTTGAGAATGAGGAGTCCTCTTTGATACCTAGCCTTACCAAGGATCAATACTCTCAACTGAGGATCTTATTACAACAACCCCATATCTCTGCTTCCCACATTCTCCACCTCTCTTGGCTTCTGCTAACTTTGCTACTAAGCTCGTGCCTTATGAGGGTGTTTCTTATGGAGCTTGTATGTTTTCTAGTGTGAATGGCATTGTTTGGATAGTAGATTCTGGAGCTACTGATCACTTGACTTCCATTAGGAGTTTACTCTTTGATATAATCACTCTTCCTATTCCTTATCTTGTGTCTCTTCCAAATAGGTATAAAGTGAAGGTTACCAATGTTGGTTCTTTAGCTTTATTTCCTGACTTAATCCTTCATAATGTTCTTTACATCCCTAGTTTGAAACATAATCTCATATTTGTCCGCAAGCTTTTGTCTCATTGTGATGATGTTGTACAGTTTACCAAGTCTGCTTGCACTTTTCAGGGCCCTTCAAAGAGGAAGCCAGTGGTGCTTGGTAGACTGGACAATGGACTTTACAAGCTGTTCCAACATGTCACTTCTCCTGTTGATGAATCTGTTATTGTCAATTCTTGTTTTTCTGTTGCTTGTTCTTTACCTGTAGTGTCTAATAATGCTGTTGTTGACAATTCATTTGTAAATACCATGGTTGATTCCAATGAATAAATCTGATGTTGTTTGGCATTATAGACTTGGACATATTCCCTTTTCCAAAGTGAAACTTATTTCTGGTCTTGATTGTGGACTATGCTCTAAACTGTCTTTCATCTGTCCCATTTGCCCCTTAGCGAGACAAACTAGGCTTCCTTTTCCTAATAGTTATATTCAGTCCACTCACACTTTTCAGCTTATACATATAGATACTTGGGGTCCCTACTCCATTCCCACTCATTCTGGTTCCAAATACTTTCTTACTATAGTAGATGACTATACCAGGGCTACCTGGGCACATTTGATGGGAGCAAAGAGCAATGCTTTTGATTTGTTAAAAGCTTTCATCTTTATGGTTGAAACACAGCTTCAAACTAAAGTTCAAACTGTAAGAAATGTTAATGCTTTAGAGTTAGGCTCTAGTTCCTCTGGTTCTCTTTTCTTTTCTGAAAAGGGGATCATTCATCAAACTTCTTGTCCTCATACCCCTCAACAAAATGGTGTCGTTGAAAGGAAACATAGGCATCTGTTTGAAATTTTCATGGCTTTTGTATTTCAATCTCACCTTCCTATTAAATTATGGGTTAATTATCTTCTCACTGCTACTTACCTAATAAATAGATTTTCTTCTTCTCTTCTCCAGCACAAGAGTCCTTATGAATTACTCTTGGGAAGATTCCTCTATATTCTCATCTCAGGTCCTTTGGCTGCCTTTGCTACTCAACAATGTCCAAACCTTATAGAGACAAGTTTCACCCTAGGTCTATCCCATGTGTGTTTATCGGCTACCCTTTTGGCAAAAAGGGCTATAAACTTTACAATTTGTCCACTAAATCCTGTTTTGTCTCCAGAGATGTGAATTTTGATGAGCACATCTTTCCTTTCTCTAAATCTTATGTTCCCTCATGTCCTGCCATACCTTCTTCCCTTGTTCCTGGTCACTTTTTTAATGATTCACACTCTCGCCTATCTCCTCCTGTTCCTGCTCCTTCTCCCCAGTCTTCTCTCATCTCTACTCCTCTTTCTCCTCCCTCAGGTTCCCCTGATTTCACTTTTTCTCCTTCTTCTAGATCCTCTTCCCCTTCTGTTTTCCCTTCATCTCCTCCTCCAATAAGAAGATCTGGTAGACCTCATACTATTCCTACTTATCTTCAGGATTATGTATGTCCTACCCTTCCTCCTTCTGCATCTCTTCATGCCCCTTCTAGCTCTGAGTCTATTTCCTTTAATGCAACCACTACTCAGCTCCACATCCCTGATCCTTACATTACTCTCAGGTTACTGCTATCCCTGAGTGACAAGATTCCATGAGAAAGGAATTTGAGGCTTTGGAGGCTAATAGAACTTGGGATGTTATTGAGTTATCCCCTGGTAAAAAGCTTATAGGTTGCAAATGGGTATACAAAGTGAAATATAGAGCTGATGAGAGTCTAGAAAGGTATAAGGCCAGGTTGGTGGTTAGGGGTGATACTCAGGTTGAGGGGGTTGATTTTGATGAAACTTTTTCTCCTGTTGTTAAAATGTCCACTGTGAAATCTTTAATTGTTGTTGTTGTTAAGAAACACTGGCCTTTACTTCAACTTGATGTTATAATGCATTCTTACATGGGATCTTGATGAGGAGCTCTTTATGAAGATGCCTCCTGGTTTGTCTGTTCCTCCTTCTTGTTCTTCTTCTCCTCCTTTGGTTTGCAAGCTACTTAAGTCCCTCTATGGTTTGAGACAAGCTTCAAGTCAATGGTATGCTAAGTTGTCTCAGACCCTTTGTTCTAGAGGATATTCTCCCTCTTTAAATGATTACTCCCTATTTCCTAGGGGTTCTGGGACTTCTTTGATCATTTTAGCTGTGTATGTGGGTGATATCATCCTTACTGGGACTGATATGTCTGAGATTTCCTCCTTAAAAGCTTTTCTTCATGAACAGTTCAGAATCAAGGACCTTCGTTCTCTTAATTATTTTCTGGGAATTGAGGTTCTCTATTTTGATTCTGGGGTTCTTCTTCATCAAAAGAAGATTGTTCATGACTTATTGGATTCTTTTGCTTCTTCAGCTGTTGTTTGTCCTCTTGCTCTCAGTGAGAAACTGAAGGCTTCTGTTGGTGAGCCTTTGCCCAAGCCTGAGAAACTATAGGTGTTTGGTGGGTAAGTTGAACTTCTTGACCCATACAAGGCCTGATATTAGCTTTGCAGTTCAACATCTCAGCTAGTTCTTGCAGGCTCCTTGTGTTCCCCATATGCAGGCTGCTTTACACCAGTTGAGGTATTTGAAGGGCACTTCTGAGTTTAGTCTTTTCTTTAGTAATTCCTATGATCTTTCCTTGAAGGTATATTGTGATAGTGATTGGGCTTCTTGTGCTGATAGTAGAAGATCTGTGACTGGTTTCTATATTTTCCTTGGTGATTGTTTGGTGAGCTGGAAATCCAAGAAGTAGCCTGTGGTCTCTCTTTCCTCTGCTGAAGCTGAGTATAGGGCCATGAGTAAAGCTGCGGCTGAGGTCACTTGGCTTTCAAGGTTGTTGTCTGATTTGGGTCTTCCTTCTTCTTCTCTCATCCCTTTGTATTGTGACAACCACGCAGCTTTGCACATTGCACGGAACCTAGTATTTCATGAGCGGACTAAGCATATAGAGCTAGACTGTCATTTCGTCAGAGGTAAAATTGGTGACCGGCTGATCAGCTTGGGCCATGTCTCCAGTGATTTTCAAGTTGCTGATATACTTACCAAGGCACTTCCTGGGCGTGCTCATCATTTTCATCTTCGCAAGTTGGGGGTTTTATCACCTTCCAACTTGAGGGGGACTGTTAGGATATTAGATAAAGGCTGACTATTTGGGCCATTCTTGTAACTGAGGGCACATGTCTGTATTGAGTCCCTTATTTTGTATTAGTTGGTCCACCGGGTCAGGCCTACTATTTATCAGGAGAGTCTCTCATTTGTTGTAACAGATTAACATTTTCTCAGTTATAGAAATATCAAATACTCTCGAACAATCTCTCAAACTTACGAACCCTAGTTTACGTTTTGTCAATCCTTCTGTAAATCTCGATGCTTAACACTCCTTGGACTTGTCTATTTTTAGATTTCTGATACCTTATTTTTAATTCCCTCACTTTCTTTTCCACCTTTTCTGTTCTTCAATTTATTGATAAAATTAGTCCACCCTTTGGTGGGTATCCTTTTAATTCGCATGGAGGGAATATTACAACATTTAAGATTAATAAACCTCACTCATACCTTTTAAATCGTTGGTATAGGTTCTCACTAGGAGTGGCAAACGGACGGGTCGGGTCGGATATGGTTCGGGTCGCAAACGGGTAATAAAAAAATGGATAAATTATTCGACCCAATCCATATTTAATATGGATAAAAACGCCGACGGATAATATGGTTACCCATATTATCCATGACTTCTTGCATATGTTCACTTTTGTGAGAATTCTTAGTCTCCCTAACTTGAGCAACCCCTAATTTGAGGCTTTACAAATGTAAAAGTTAGACCCATTGGTTATCCGTTGGTTCCTATTGGTTATCCATTTTCTAAATGGATAATATGGATTTTATCCATATTTGTCCCGTTTTTAAAAAGTTCATTATCCAACCCATTTTTGGTGGATATTTTCTTTTAACCATTTTACCACCCCTAGTTCTCACACTCTGATATATGCATAACATATACGATACTAATTAATTGCTCCCTCCATTTAAAATGAATAATAGCTTTTAAATTTTAAAATAATTTAACATAAATTTTCTTATATTATCCTTAATTAATGACAAGCTTCTATAATAGCTACAAAAATGTTACATCACGTTATGACATGTTTAATGCTACAAATTCTAAAAGAAAACTCATTTATTTCTTAAATGTCGTATCTAGTGGAACTATTGATAATCGACTTAATGTATGTATAATTTGATATATATTGCCTCACATTTTGCTCATGTCTCGATGATTGATGTTTAATATGATGATTTGTGCTAAATCATGGTATTTCTATGTGTAGGAATCATTCGGATGCAATTTGGGACGAAATGGCGCGAATTAGAGCGAAATCAGAGCAAAAAGGCAAAAAGTCAATTTTGAGGGCCACAGCCAGCGTGGGGCGCTGGTTGTGGCGCAATTTATAGTAGCCCAACATTTTGAGCGCCAAGGCTAGCGACCCACGCTACCCTGGATGCTCGGGTCGCTAAAGTGCCCTATTCCGGCTTGGACTCGGTTATTTTGAACCCAAGACGCTTCCAATTGATATAAAAGCCATCATAAAACCTATTTGGAGGGGGGAACGTGATTTTGGAGAGAAAACAAAGGAGAAAAACACGCAATATTGCATGACTGTCATGCTTCGCCATTCAGAGGTCATCAAGGCGGGAGAGAGCAGCCCAAAACGTGCTACAATCAGGTTTCTATTGGCCAAAATTGTTTAAGGATGCACGTGCCTTTGTTAAGAAGTGTGACAGATGCCAAAGAACCGGAACAATCACGAAGAAGCACGAGATGCCTCTGCAAAATATTCTGGCAGTGGAGCTATTTGATGTTTGGGGGATTGATTTCATGGGACCATTCCCATACTCTAATGGTCACAGGTACATTTTGGTGGCGGTCGACTATGTTTCTAAGTGGGTGGAGGCCATTGCTCTTCCTACTAATGATGCAAAGGTTGTGGTAAGCTTTGTAAAGAAGCACGTCTTCACACGCTTCGGGACCCCTAGAGTGTTGATAAGCGACGGAGGAACTCACTTCTGCAACAAATTGCTGAATAATGTTCTTGCAAAGTATGGAGTTAAGCACAAAGTTTCCACTTCCTATCACCCCCAAACGAGTGGTCAAGTGGAAGTCTCAAACAGAGAGGTAAAGCAGATTCTGCAGAAAACAGTAAGTGGAAATAGAAAGGACTGGGCCGGGAAGCTAGACGACGCATTATGGGCATATCGAACTGCATACAAGACTCCCATAGGTAATTCTCCGTATAAATTAGTTTTTGGGAAGGCATGCCACTTGCCCGTCGAGCTTGAACACAAAGCCTATTGGGCAATTAAAAAGCTGAATATGGATATGGACTTAGCTGGTGAGAAGAGGTTGCTGCAACTCAACGAGCTTGATGAGTTTTGATTGCACGCATATGAAAATGCCAAATTATATAAAGAAAAGACTAAGAGGTGGCATGACAAGCACATCCAACATGGACAGTTTAAGCCGGGTCAAGAAGTTCTCTTGTTCAATTCGAGGTTGAAGCTTTTCTCCGGAAAGCTTAAGTCGCGCTGGACAGGTCCTTTTGTTGTGGTAATTGTGAGGCCTCATGGAGCTGTGGAATTGCGTGATACGAGCTCAGGTGGTACCTTCTTCGTAAATGGACAGAGAATAAAACATTATTGGGGTGGTGACATAGCACGTCACAAGACCTCGGTGGACTTGGCCGATGCTTAAAAATGTGTTGAGTCGTGTCGCGACGCTAAATCAGGCGCTCGTTGGAAGGCAACCCAATTATTACTATTTTCGTAGCTTAGTTTTTGTTTTCTTTTGGTTAAAGCAGACTAACATTTTTTTTATTGTAGTTGTATAAAATATTAGGTGCATGGTGGTGTGTGTGTGAATTATGTATTGAGGGCTCGGGTAGTTGATTTAAAAAAATAAAAAAAATTTATCGATTCCAGCGCCCAGCCCAGTGCCCCACGCTGGTTGGGGCGCACTTTATAGTATGCCATAGATTTCCAGCTCCAGCCCCAGCGTGAGGCGCTGGGCTGGTGATCGGTGCCAACCCTGCACCACTATGGAGTGGCGAGAGCGGTCGATGCAACTTTTACCCGAAAAGGTCGGGATCGAATCCACAAGGAGCTAGAATTGGGAATTGGATTCCTATCTAAACTAGCAATGCGTAATGTTCTTAATTATGCTTCCAATCATAATTATTCTTTTGATTACTTCTACTTTTATACTACTGAGATGCTAAATTAAACTAAGAATAATTGCTTGAAAGGTTTTCTAATGGGTAATGAGGCACTAGGGAAGTGACTTCCCCCTAGGTGAATACTTGACGGGATCTAAAATCTAAGGCAAAGTTGTTATGTTTGGGATCGCGATATAGCCAATAAACTATGCTACTCACTCTATACCTCTCGCTAGCTTGAGTGACTTTGCCCAAATTGACTTTCTCAAGACCAATTGGGTGTTGAAATTATACAAGCAATGTAGGCTCAAGTCGGGTATTACTATCTCTAGATTTAACCCTTTAATTGGGGCTATCAATCTCTTGAGTACGCCCTAATTCCTTGTTGGACTGATTACCTAGACTCAAGCTCTCTTTCTCAAGAAGAGTTCAAGTCAAATAGGCACGAATTAGTATTTGCAACCACTAACCCAACATAGAAAACACAAATCAATCCAAATATCAACCAGCCATAAACATCTAAGCCTTAAAACATAAGACCCATCAAATACCCACACTAGGGTTGAGCCACAACCCTAGCTAATGGGTCTAGCTACTCATAATAATGGAAGAAAAACATGTAATTAGATGAAGAATAACCCATATAATATGTTTACAAGCTAATAATTGAAGATTCAATGATAAACCAACAATGAAATTACTCAAAATAGTCAAAAACCGCCGTTCACGTGCTCAGCTAAATGTTAGAGACCCTAAAAATCTGAAAAAGAACTATTTATACAAGGCCGAATTTCCTGGACAAAAATACCCTTGCGGAGGTACCGCGGACCGCGAAAAATGCACCGCGGCCGCGATGAGGCTTTTCATCTTTATATTTGGGTCTCTGAATCTGGCCACCACGGCGGCGGTGGCTTCACTGCGGTCAGCATAAAATGGTTTGCGGCCGCAGTGGCTTCCAATGTTCTACAATCCCAGCTCTTTGAATCTCTGCTCCACGGACCACATAAAATGGATTGCGGCCGCGGTGAGGCCACTGCGGTCCGCATAAAATGGACTGCAAGTGCAGTGCTTGAGCTTCCAAAATAGCACCTCTCTGAATCTCCTCACCGCGGACCGCACTAAATGGATTGCGGCCGCGGTGGATCTGTTGTAGTTGTGCTTAGACTTGTTCTTGGTACTTGTGTAGGTTTCACTCCTTTTTGAGCTGATTTTTGACCTCTTGTCACTTTCTTGACCAAACCATGCAATCAAGTAAACCAGTAGGCCTTTGGGACTATTTGTATGCATTTTTAATCAAAACTCAAGTAAAATGGAGTGTAAAATGAACTAGAATCCCTAGTTATCAATTCCCCCAAACTTAAGTTTTGCTTGTCCTCAAGCAAACAAAATAAGTCCCACCTCCTTAAGAATTCAACCAAGAAAATTCAGCTGATCTAAAGGGACCTCATCTAGCAATCAATTGGGACTAACAATTGCCCTCAATTCAAATGAATCATTAACAACATTCAACCCTTTAAAAACCATGGTTTTATTGCAACACAAAAGTATCAAGGATTGACTCAACTCATCAATGAAACTCTTTCTATTACTTTGGTCATTGTGGAACCCAAATGTGACGCCCCAACCTCGGGAGGCGCGACCGGCGCTCAATCGAGTGAACCCAAATGATCAAGCCTTACCCGAACACTTCCTACCCAACTCAATATGATTACGGGATCCGATTCTGTTTAGTTTAATTAGACGATAAAAGGGGTTGTACATTCAACATGGATATCTTATTTTATAACACAACCTTAAGCCGTAGTTAGGCTTCCGCGATTTCGTACAGTTATAGTTTAGAAGAAAGCAAGAGTACAAAGTTACGACATAGTTTGTTGACCTATCCAATTCCCGTACATAACCCACACAACCGTCTACGGAGCCTCTAAAGATACAAAAGACAATGATAACAACGCCAGCAACAAGGCCACGGCTATACCTCAAAATCAATATCTATCACAAAAGGTGTACAACATAACCCCTTGAAGGAGGAAGGGGCTCACCAAGATTCTTGAGAAGAGGATGCTCTGCTACGCACGATCGGCACTATTCGCTATGAAGCCACCTACATTCATTTAAAATGTAGCACCCCCGGCAAAAGGGACGTTAGTACCATGGAATAGTACTAGTATGTATAACTAAACACCATCCTGTTAGAAAGAACAACCATACAAGAGTAAAGAGGAAATAGAAAGGCAACAAAGTTTCAAATAAGCACCATGCCAACAATATAAGGAGGTTCCCATGATTTTCACACAGTTTCTGAAATTTCAGATTAGAGTATCCCACACTGTTGCATCATTATCCATATTACCACCGCTTCCGTGAGCGGAGTCCGATCACGGCCCGATCGGCTAAGCCGTCTCCCCGAGACGTTACCATTATTTCATTATTCACTTTCCAGTTTCAATCATCAATACATTACCACCATGCGTATATATATCATGGCGTCCGATCACGGTCCGATCGGCTAAGCCGTCTCCCCGAGACGTTACCATTTTCCGTAATTCATCTCACACCAATCTTTGGTTACACATGTATTAGTTTACCGGCACTTGGGCCACAATTTCCACATTCCATAATCCATGCTTCACATCTTTCCCATTTTCAACATTTACTTTGCCACATAAAGTTATAGGCATATACAAAAGTAATTTAAGTCATAAGCATAGAGGTAAATTCATCAAGTTTGGCATATTAGTCCCAAAGTAACCTTGGCATGACAGTTAGGCATTTAGCATATAATTCATATTCTCCACACATCTTCCATTTACAAGAATAACACATTAAACACCTAAAGAATTACCTACGTCATACATTTTCACAACATCAATTCACTTAACATAACAAGCATTTCGTCAATTACGTTTCGAACTGAGAACACTTACACGGGCACCATGGAAGCTCAATTTTTAAGAGGAGGGGGTTTTAGCCATACATACCACAATAAAGCTTTCCCCTAATTCTTATAAAATTCCGGGACTCTTAGCACTTCAATCTATTGTATAAGAATTACAATTATTCCAAGAGTTAGTGACGGGATTAAGATTCTAGCTCGTTTGACCATATCATCAAACATCAAAGGTGCATTGTGATCTTAGGCCCCTTTTTGAAAGAAATTTCTTTAATATTATAACCCAATTGTTGTCTCTTTAGTTCTCATCCTCCCCATTCCCCATTATCTCTTGTGCATGCAAAATCAGTAGCCTTATACCCATCTACCCACTTTCTAATTACCTATTTTAACAGAAATTTGAAATTATTGATGAGGGCATTGTTCTTACCTCTTAGGATGAAGACCTAGTAGCTTCAATTGACAATCTTCAAGGATTTGGGGCAAGGATTTAGAGAGAACTTGATGAAGATTATTCCTTCTCACTCTAGAACTCCCTCCCTCCCTCCCTCTCTCTCTCTCTATGTCGTGAAAAATAACAGAAAAATGGTCTATTGGGGTGTTTTTAATGTGATGGGGNGCTGCACGGGCTGCCCTTGTCTCAGCAGGCAGAAAATGATCTATAAAGGCATCAGCGAACTCACTCCACCTCGCCGGAGGGCTCCCCTCCTCGCGAGAATCTTCCCATAACTCAAACCACGCACAGGCCACCCCTTTCAAGCGGTAGGCAGCCAACTCTACTCCCTCTGTCTCAGTTGCACGCATGACCCTGAGAGTCTTGTGCATCTCATCAATAAAATCATGAGGGTCCTCTTTTGGATTGGCACCCGAAAACACTGGAGGGTCTAACTGAAGAAATCTGTTTATCCTGGAACTGGTGGAATCCCCTTGCTGACTAGATGAACTAGGTGCAACATTTGACCTCTGGGCCTGGGAGGCCACTAGCTGAGTCAGCATCTGAATAGCTCCCCTAAGATCCCCATCAGAGATACCAGAACCGGAAGCTGGGGCTGGAGGCGGGACAGGAGTATCAATGGGAGGGATAGTAGTACCCCCCGCAGGTGTAGGAACTAGGGTAGTCTGTTCTGGAATAGGAGTACCAGGCAGGGTGATAGCAGGGCGACTACCCTCACCCGTAGTATCAAGCAATGATTCATCAGCCACTCCTGAGGTGGCATTGGCTCCTTGGCCAATTTTCGCTTTCTTCTTAGGTGCCATTTACTGAAAGATAGAGCAATGCACTAGTTAGAGGAAGAAATAGTATCATAATTTCCGCAAGATCCAGAATACCAAAGAAGGGTGTTATTCCTAATGCCCAAGTAGCCTCCAAGTTATAGATGTGGTCGACTTCACACCGATAAGAAGGACTCTACTAGACACGGCTTCAAGACATCCTAGGACACTTTAAAACCTTAGGCTCTGATGCCAAGTTTGTCACGCCCCAACCTCGGGAGGCACGACCGGCGCTCAATTGAGTGAACCCAACTGAGCAAGCCTTACCCGAACACTTCCTGCCCAACTCAATATGATTATGGGATCCATTTCCGTTTAGTTTATTTAGACAATAAAAGGGGTTGTACATTCAACATGGATATCTTATTTTATAGCACAACCTTAAACCGTAGTTAGGCTTCCGCGATTTCGTACAGTTATAGTTTAGAAGAAAGCAAGAGTACAAAGTTACGACATGGTTTGTTGACCTATCCAATACCCGTACATCACCCACACAACCGTCTACGGAGCCTCTAAAGATACAAAAGACAGTGATAACAACGCCGGCAACAAGGCCCCGGCTATACCTCAAAATGAATATCTATCACAAAAGGTGTACAACATAACCCCTTGAAGGAGGAAGGGGCTCACCAAGATTCTTGAGAAGAGGATGCTCTGCTACGCACGATCGGCACTATCCGCTATAGAGCCACCTACATTCATTTAAAATGTAGCGCCCCCGGCAAAAGGGACGTTAGTACCACAGAATAGTACTAGTATGTATAACTAAACACCATCCTGTTAGAAAGAACAACCATACAAGAGTAAAGAGGAAATAGAAAGGCAACAAAGTTTCAAATAAGCACCATGCCAACAATATAAGGAGGTTCCCATGATTTTCACATAGTTTCTAAAATTTCAGATTGGAGCATCCCACACTGTTGCATCATTATCCATATTACCACCGCTTCCGTGAGCGGAGTCCGATCACGGCCCGATCGGCTAAGCCGTCTCCCCGAGACGTTACCATTATTTCATTATTCACTTTCCAGTTTCAATCATCAATACATTACCACCATGCGTATATGTATCATGGCGTCCGATAACGGCCCGATCGGCTAAGCCGTCTCCCCGAGACGTTACCATTTTCCGTTATTCATCTCACACCAATCTTAGGTTACACATGTATTAGTTTACCAGCACTTGGGGCCACAATTTCCACATTCCATTTCTAAGAGGAGGGTTTTTTTGCCATACATACCTCAATAAAGCTTTCCCCTATTTCTTATAAAATTCCGGGACTCTTAGCACTTCAATCTATTGTATAAGAGTTACAATTAAACCAAGAATTAGTGACGAGATTAAGATCCTAGCTCGTTTGAGCATATCATCAAACATCAAAGGTGCATTGTGATCTTAGGCCCCTTTTTGAAAGAAATTCTTTAATATTATACCCCAATTGTTCTCTCTTTAGTTCTCATCCTCCCCATACCCCATTATCTCTTGTGCATGCAAAATCACTAGCTTTATACCCATGTACCCACTTGCTAATTACCTATTTTAACAGAAATTTTGAAATTATTGATGAGGGTACAGTTCTTACCTCTTAGGATGAAGACCTAGTAGCTTCAATTGACAATCTTCAAGGATTTGGGGCAAGGATTTAGAGAGAACTTGATGAAGATTACTCCTTCTCACTCTAGAACTCCCTCTCTCTCTATGTCGTGAAAAATAACAAAAAAATGGTCTATTGGGGTGTTTTTAATGGGATGGGGTCGAGTTTTAAAAATTAGAAAATAGGAGCCCCGAGTGAGATCTGCGATCGCATTCGCGATCGCAAAGTTGACATGCGGCCCGCATAATGGACCGCAAAAATGCTCCCCAAAACCTGAATACACTGTTTGGGTATGCGGCAGAAATGCGGTCCGCATACTCGTTCTGCGGTCGCATAATGCACCGCAGAACTGCCCCTTACAAAATCCCAAGGGAATTATGCGACGACTATGCGGTCCGCATATCGGTTATGCGATCGCATAATTGACCGCATAGTTGCTCTCAATTTGACCAACACACTGACTCACTTTGCGGCGATTATGCTGTCCGCATACCTGATATGCGATCGCATTCTCGACCGCAGAATGGCACTTTTCTGGAAAATATTATTTCTTGACTTTTTAGTGCATAGATCAGTCCAAAAAGGTCCGAACTGCGGCATTTCTAACACATATTCCTAATTTGGCACTACGAGCTTTCGGGTTTAGAGTAAAAATCTCTCACGGGCCTCACATTCTCCCCCACTTAGGATCATTCGTCCCCGAATGAGGATTAAGGTTCACTCATGTGCAGTCTTTATGCAATCTCAGTTTCTCACAATCATGGAACACCTCGATAGCCCCGAATTTGGCTAACTCCCTAAATTTCTAAAAATTTCGCCAGAGTTTGTATCTAGGCCTATCCACCTGTCAGAGAGTCCCAGAAAACATGTCCTAACAACATATACATTATCCATAGACACAACATAACCTGTGCAATATTAACCATGGCCACATAGGCAATCAAATAACCAAGACGAAACCGAACAGTTTTACATAGATAGAATTAAGGTTACAAATTTCATAGGGACCAAATGGTGGAAAGCTATTACATGGCTATACAAACAAATGTGGGTACTTCCTTCTCATTTCTTCCTCGGCTTCCTAAGTGGCCTCCTCAACCTGCTGGTTTCGCCATAACACCTTTACGGAGGCAATTTCCTTATTCCTCAATTTCCGGACCTGCCTGTTAAGAATGGCAACTGGAACTTCTTCATAGGACAGCTCTTCATTGACCTCAATAGTTTCAACTGGCACGATAGTGGACTGATCTCCCACTACTTCTTTCAACATAGACACATGAAAGACTGGGTGCACCAATGACATCTCGGGTGGCAACTCAAGCTTGTATGCCACCTGACCAATCCGCAGGATGATCTTGTACGGTCCGACATACCTTGGGCTCAATTTTCCTTTCTTCCCGAACCGCATGATACCCTTCATGGGGGAAACCTTCAAGAATACCCAATCATCTTCTTTGAATTCCAAATCCCTGCGACGAACGTCCGAATAAGACTTTTGGCGACTCTAAGCAGTTTTCAACCTTTCCTTAATAATTTTGACCTTCTCCATGGCCTGGTGCACAAGGTCTGGCCCTATCAATTTAGCTTCTCCAACCTCGAACCACCCAATGGGAGACCTACATCTTCTACCATACTGTGCCTCAAATGGTGCCATTTGGATACTAGAGTGAAAGCTGTTGTTATAAGCAAACTCTATGAGTGGCAAATGATCATCCCAGCTACGAGCTTTCGGGTTTAGAGTAAATATCTCTCACGGGCCTCACAGTTCCCTTGACGGGACGTATTTAATTCTTACTGTTAGTTGTTGACACCCAATTTTTTCCTATATATTTTTAATATACAAAATAACTTCAAAATGGCATATATATGCATATGTAAGCATATCCAAGTGTTTTATTATTTCTTCATAATTTTTAAAGGTTTTAAATCAATTTATTTCCCTTTTTTATCCATAAAATTCCAATAATTATGTCCAAAATTATTATTTTTGATGATTCATTTATTGGATCTTCATATTTCTGCTAAAATATAGCTAAGGTGATTTTTGCATATTTTTACAAATTTATTTAGTATTTTTTAAGATAAAGTGCATATAATTGCAATATTAGCCTCTTTTAAGATTTAATTGCGTTTATATTCATAAAATCAGGTCCTATATTTTTAAACCTCGACCCAATATCAAATTGAACCGACCCAAACCCGGACCCCTACCTACCCTCTTTAATCCAGGCTGTTGATCATTCAGATCATTGGCCAACATTCACTCTTTCCATTTTTAACCATGAACGACCCCTAAACCTACTTCATTTTTCACCGCCCGCCGCCTCTTAATCCATTTCCCTCTCAATTCTCTCTGCAATCCCTCATGAACCCTAGCCACCGCCATCTAATCCTACCCTAATACCTACCTAATCCATGGCCTCTCGTGGCCATTTGAGATGTGTATCGGCCTCCTATGGCTCCTGGGTGTTTGTTTCTGTAGTTTCATGGCCAGACCTTGAAGAATATTGTCCATTCCTTGCTCGACTTCTGTTCATGTCCTTTCTCTGGCCATCCATGACCTTTCTCCGGCCATTCATGGCCTTTCAAGGCAGATCCTTGACTTTCCCGGTTAGATCGGTAACTTTCAAGGTCTTTCTTACTTTTCTCGGTTTTCCAAAACCCTAATCTCCAAGACCTTTCAATTTCTTTCAGATCTATCTTAGATCTGTGCTTACTATGAACTTTTTTTTAAGTGTTTCTCGAAGGTTCTTTGACTTTTCTTTCAAAATGACTCTTCATTTTTCAACGATTAGGGTAACTTTTTAAAGACCTCTTCTCTGATTTTTAGTGTTGTTTCATGATTTTACTATGTTCAAACAACTTGTTTATGCTTTTGTTTTATTTGATTCAGCATGTCAAAAACCCTAGTTCCCTTTTTGGTCTTATCCGAGTTCTGAAATTGTTTGTTTAAATGTGTACTTGTTCGATTAAGTTCTTTTTTTCTGACTCTCTTCTCCTTGTTTAACTTATCTGATTTGAGCTCTTATCATCTCTTAAATTCGGCTACTGTTGAAGCCCTAATTTCTTAAAAGTTTTGCCTTACTTGTTGCTGTGAGACCTTTACTTGTTTCTGACTCTTTTTACCTGTTGCTATGTTCTTCTTCATTGTTGATTCTATGTGACTACTTGACCCACTTGACTACTGTGCTTCGATTATTTTCTTACTACTGAACCCTAGCTTACCCTTACTACTACTGTATGTTTGTGTTGCTTCTTTTTGTCAACTCGTTTAACTCTGCATGCTTGTTCATTCCTTGCTATTTATATGGTGAAGTGCAGAATCATGTTCCTTTCTTGATTGATCTTGATTTCCTCAATCTTCCGACTAATTGCAAAAGGGTTTTCTTACGAGCCCTAATTTTTACTCATCTGTTTAAAATTAATTGATTCCTTTCCTTTACTGTGATATTTTACCTTGCCGAATCCTTTCCCAAAATAAGCCTATTTTTGTACTTAGACTTGATTATTTACTTCATACTTTTACTGCCCCCATATATGGCAATAATCAGCCTGTACCCAAACTGATTTCTTTCCTTAATTAAACCTGCTGCTACCCGTTAAACAGTGATTCCTTAATTAAAGGGAAACACTTGTGTTAATTGATTCTGATTATGATTATTTCCATGTTTGTGTTTAAGACTTTACTTCTTCTCTACTCGTTTTCAAAACTATAAATACCATACCCTCTTTTCTTTTAGACACACGAACAACTTGAGTTCAGAACACACACCTACACTTAAAACTCTCTCTTTTTTTACTGCTACTTGTGCTATTGCTTTGTCTAGCCGGCTGAAAGCCAAGGCTAGACTGTGGACTCTTGTTTGCTTTACCTTTCTGCACTTTGCTTCTCTACTGGTATGTCCTAGTTAACTTCTTAAGTCTCAACAACAACATGTTTCTTTAAGTTGCTTCAGTTTCTCATTCATGTTCACTTTTGCTCATGTCTCTGCCGTCTATTTATGTTACTAGCATGCTGAAATATGTTCCCTTCCCTTTTTAAATTAATGTTTCCCTATATGTGTACTCTATCAGTCATTTGTTATTCACTTGCCACCTTATGAATCCCAAACCCCCATATCCCATATATGTGTTTGTGCTCCTTTGGATGTTTTGTGTCAATGCCAGCACCAGCTATTGCTGTGCATGACCAAATCAGACCCCTGCTGGGGTTATACAATAAATCCCATAATCCCTTGCCCCTTTGAATGATTACTGTTTCTGTTTCACTACTCCGACTGTTTTCAAAACCACTTTTACCACTTATTATTTCCAACCCAATTTTAATAAATCTCTGTTCTGCACTCCTACTATATTCTTAGAACCTAGGTTCTGCCCCTCTTGTGTGAGCCTTGACTTGGGACCCTTGAGCTCC